>NW_026973215.1:0-116267 GCF_036711695.1 Zophobas morio | reverse complement strand
TTCTGCATGCTTTAGGTGTGTTTGGTGGGTCAGAACCATCAAAATCGTTGAAATATAGTTCAAATTCAATAAAAATCGACAAAAATACAGTTTCTAGCTAAAATTTGATGGTTTCGTTGCACTTTCCGAGCCCATAGGTTATCTGAGTGGCTTAAAAGTACAAGAAAACACTTCAAAAGTGACGTTTCTGAAGAATTTTAACAGTTTTCTTGTATCTACGAACGCCAGAATGCATAAAATTGACCTAAACGTCTCCTTTTCCTATTCTGAATCGATTCTGCATGCTTTAAGTGTGTTTGGTGGCTCAGAACCATCAAAAATCGTTGAAATATAGTTCAAATTCAATAAAAATCGACAAAAATACAGTTTCTAGCTGAAATTTGATGGTTTCGTTGGTCTTTCCGAGCCCATAGGGTATCTGAGTGGCTTAAAAGTACAAGAAAACACTTCAAAAGTGACGTTTCTGTAGAATTTTAACAGTTTTCTTGTATCTACGAACGCCAGAATGCATAAAATTTACCTAAACGTCTCCTTTTTCTATTCTGAGTCGATTCTGCATGCTTTAAGTGTGTTTGGTGGCTCAGAACCATCAAAAATCGTTGAAATATAGTTCAAATTCAATAAAAATCGACAAAAATACAGTTTCTAGCTAAAATTTGATGGTTTCGTTGCACTTTCCCGAGCCCGTAGGGTATCTGAGTGGCTTAAAAGTACAAGAAAACACTTCAAAAGTGACGTTTCTGAAGAATTTTAACAGATTTTTGATGGTTCTGAGCCACCAAACACACTTAAAGCATGCAGAATCCACTCAGAATAGGAAAAGGAGACGTTTAGGTCAATTTTATGCATTCTGGCGTTCGTAGATACAAGAAAACTGTTAAAATTCTTCAGAAACATCACTTTTGAAGTGTTTTCTTGTACTTTTAAGCCACTCAGATACCCTACGGGCTCGGAAAGTGCAACGAAACCATCAAATTTTAGCTAGAAATTATATTTTTGTCGATTTTTATTGAATTTGAACTATATTTCAACGATTTTTGATGGTTCTGAGCCACCAAACACACTTATAGCATGCAGAATCGACTCAGAATAGGAAAAGGAGCCGTTTAGGTCAATTTTATGCATTCTGGCGTTCGTAGATACAAGAAAACTGTTAAAATTCTTCAGAAACGTCACTTTTGAAGTGTTTTCTTGTACTTTTAAGCCACTCAGATACCCTACGGGCTCGGAAAGTGCAACGAAACCATCAAATTTTAGCTAGAAACTGTATTTTTGTCGATTTGTATTGAATTTGAACTATATTTCAACGATTTTTAATGGTTTTGAGCCACCAAACACACTTAAAGCATGCAGAATCGACTCAGAATAGGAAAAAGAGACGTTTAGGTCAATTTTATGCATTCTGGCGTTCGTAGATACAAGAAAACTGTTAAAATTCTTCAGAAACGTCACTTTTGAAGTGTTTTCTTGTACTTTTAAGCCACTCAGATACCCAACGGGCTCGGAAAGTGCAACCAAACCATCAAATTTTAGCTAGAAACTGTATTTTTGTCGATTTTTATTGAATTTGAACTATATTTCAACGATTTTTGATGGTTCTGAGCCACCAAACACACTTAAAGCATGCAGAATCGACTCAGAATAGTAAATGGAGACGTTTAGGTCAATTTTATGCATTCTGGCGTTCGTAGGTACAAGAAAACTGTTAAAATTCTTCAGAAACGTCACTTTTGAAGTGTTTTCTTGTACTTTTAAGCCATTCAGATATCCTACGGGCTCGGAAAGTGCAACGAAACCATCAAATTTTAGCTAGAAACTGTACTTTTGTCGATTTTTATTGAATTTGAACTATATTTCAACGATTTTTGATGGTTCTGAGCCACCAAACACACTTAAAGCATGTAGAATCGACTCAGAATAGGAAAAGGAGACGTTTAGGTCAATTTTATGCATTCAGGCGTTCGTAGATACAAGAAAACTATAAAAATTCTTAAGAAACGTCACTTTTGAAGTGTTTTCTTGTACTTTTAAGCCACTCAGATACCCTACGGGCTCGGAAAGTGCAACGAAACCTACAAATTTTAGCTAGAAACTGTATTTTTGTCGATTTTTATTGAATTTGAACTATATTTCAACGTTTTTTGATGGTTCTGAGCCACCAAACACAATTAAAGCATACAGAATCGACTCAGAATAGGAAAAGGAGACGTTTAGGTCAATTTTATGCATTCTGGCGTTCGTAGATACAAGAAAACTGTTAAAATTCTTCAGAAACGTCACTTTTGAAGTGTTTTCTTGTACTTTTAAGCCGCTCACATACCCTACGGGCTCGGAAGTTGCAACGAAACCATTAAATTTTAGCTAGAAACTGTATTTTTGTCGATTTTTATTGAATTTGAACTATATTTCAACGTTTTTTGATGGTTCTGAGCCACCAAACATACCTAAAGAATGCAGAATCGACTCAGAATAGGAAAAGGAGATGTTTAGGTCAATTTTATGCATTCTGGCGTTCATGGATACAAGAAAACTGTTAAAATTCTTCAGAAACGTCACTTTTGAAGTGTTTTCTTGTACTTTTAAGCCACTCAGATACCCTATGGGCTCGGAAAGTGCAACGAAACCATCAAATTTTAGCTAGAAACTGTATTTTTGTCGATTTTTATTGAATTTGAGCCATATTTCATCGTTTTTTGATGGTTCTGAGCCACCAAACACACTTAAAGCATGCAGAATCGACTCAGAATAGGAAAAGGAGACGTTTAGGTAAATTTTATGCATTCTGCCGTTCGTAGATACAAGAAAACTGTTAAAATTCTTCAGAAACGTCACTTTTGAAATGTTTTCTTGTTCTTTTAAGCCACTGCGATACCCAACGGGTTCGGAAAGTGCAACGAAACCATTAAATTTTAGCTAGAAACTGTATTTTTGTCGATTTTTATTGAATTTGAACTATATTTCAACGTTTTTTGATGGTTCTGAGCCACCAACACACTTAAAGCATGCAGAATCGACTCAGAATAGGAAAAGGAGACGTTTAGGTCAATTTTATGCATTCTGCCGTTCGTAGATACAAGAAAACTGTTAAAATTCTTCAGAAACGTCACTTTTGAAATGTTTTCTTGTTCTTTTAAGCCACTCAGATACCCAACGGGCTCGGAAAGTGCAACGAAACCATCAAATGTTAGCTAGAAACTGTATTTTCGTCGATTTTTATTGAATTTGAACTATATGTCAACGTTTTTTGATGGTTCTGAGCCACCAAACACACTTAAAGCATACAGAATCGACTCAGAATAGGAAAAGGAGACGTTTAGGTCAATTTTATGCATTCTGGCGTTCGTAGATACAAGAAAACTGTTAAAATTCTTCAGAAACGTCACTTTTGAAGTGTTTTCTTGTACTTTTAAGCCACTCAGATACCCTACGGGCTCGGAAAGTGCAACGAAACCATCAAATTTTAGCTAGAAACTGTATTTTTGTCGATTTTTATTGAATTTGAACTATATTTCAACGTTTTTTGATGGTTGTGTGCCACCAAACACACTTAAAGCATGCAGAATCGACTCAGAATAGGAAAAGGAGACGTTTAGGTCAATTTTATGCATTCTGGCGTTCGTAGATACAAGAAAACTGTTAAAATTTTTCAGAAACGTCACTTTTGAAGTGTTTTCTTGTACTTTTAAGCCACTCAGATACCCTACGGGCTCGGAAAGTGCAACGAAACCATCAAATTTTAGCTAGACACTGTATTTTTGTCGATTTTTATTGAATTTGAACTATATTTCAACGTTTTTTGATGGTTCTGAGCCACCTAACACACTTAAAGCATACAGAATCGACTCAGAATAGGAAAAGGAGACGTTTATGTCAAATTTATGAATTCTGGCGTTCGTAGATACAACAAAACTGTTAAAATTCTTCAGAAAACGTCACTTTTGAAGTGTTTTCTTGTAATTTTAGGCCACTCACATACCCAACGGGCTCGGAAAGTGCAACGGAACCATCAAATTTTAGCTAGAAACTGTATTTTTATCGATTTTTATTGAATTTGAACTATATTTCAACGTTTTTTGATGGTTTTGAGCCACCAAACACACTTAAAGCATGCAGAATCGACTCAGAATAGGAAAAGGAGACGTTTAGGTCGATTATATGCGTTCTGGCGTTCGTAGATATAAGAAAACTGTTAAAATTCTTCAGAAACGTCACTTTTGAAGTGTTTTCTTGTACTTTTAAGCCACTCAGATACCGTACGCACTCGGAAAGTGCAACGAAACCATAAAATTTTAGCTAGAAACTGTATTTTTGTCGATTTTTATTGAATTTGAACTAAATTTCAACGTTTTTTGATGGTTCTGAGCCACCAAACACACTTAAAACATACAGAATCGACTCAGAATAGGAAAAGGAGACGTTTAGGTCAATTTTATGCATTCTGCCGTTCGTAGATACAAGAAAACTGTTAAAATTCTTCAGAAACGTCACTTTTGAAGTGTTTTCTTGTACTTTTAAGCCACTCAGATACCCTACGGGCTCGGAAAGTGCAACGAAACCATCAAATTTTAGCTAGAAACTGTATATTTGTCGATTTTTATTGAATTTGAACTATATTTCAACGTTTTTTGATGGTTCTGAGCCACCTAACACACTTAAAGCATGCAGAACCGACTCAGAATAGGAAAAGGAGACGTTTAGGTCAATTTTATGCATTCTAGCGTTCGTAGATACAAGAAAACTGTTAAAATTCTTCAGAAACGTCCCTTTTTGAGTGTTTTCTTGTACTTTTAAGCCACTTAGATACCCTACGGGCTCGGAAAGTGCAACGAAACCATTAAATTTTAGCTAGAAACTGTATCTTTGTCGATTTTTATATAATTTGAACTATATTTCAACGTTTTTTGATGGTTCTGAGCCACCAAACACACTTAAAGCATGCAGAATCGACTCAGAATAGGAAAAGGAGACGCTTAGGTCAATTTTATGCATTCTGGCGTTCGTAGATACAAGAAAACTGTTAAAATTCTTCAGAAACGTCACTTTTGAAGTGTTTTCTTGTACTTTTAAGCCAGTCAGATACCCTACGGGCTCGGAAAGTGCAACGAAACCATCAAATTTTAGCTGGAAACTGTATTTTTGTCGATTTTTATTGAATTTGAACTAAATTTCAACGTTTTTTGATGGTTCTGAGCCACCAAACACACTTAAAGCATACAGAATCGACTCAGAATAGGAAAAGGAGACGTTTAGGTCAATTTTATGCATTCTGGCGTTCGTAGATACAAGAAAACTGTTAAAATTCTTCAGAAACGTCACTTTTGAAGTGTTTTCTTTTATTTTTAAGCCACTCAGATACCCTACGGGCTCGGAAAGTGTAACGAAACAATCAAATTTTAGCTAGAAACTGTATTTTTGTCGATTTTTATTGAATTTGAACTATATTTCAACGTTTTTTGATGGTTCTGAGCCACCTAACACACTTAAAGCATGCAGAACCGACTCAGAATAGGAAAAGGAGACGTTTAGGTCAATTTTATGCGTTCTGGCGTTCGTAGATACAAGAAAACTGTTAAAATTCTTCAGAAACGTCCCTTTTTGAGTGTTTTCTTGTACTTTTAAGCCACTTAGATACTCTACGGGCTCGGAAAGTGCAACGAAACCATCAAATTTTAGCTAGAAACTGTATCTTTGTCGATTTTTATTGAATTTGAACTATATTTCAACGTTTTTTGATGGTTCTGAGCCACCAAACACACTTAAAGCATGCAGAATCGACTCAGAATAGGAAAAGGAGACGCTTAGGTCAATTTTATGCATTCTGGCGTTCGTAGATACAAGAAAACTGTTAAAATTCTTCAGAAACGTCACTTTTGAAGTGTTTTCTTGTACTTTTAAGCCAGTCAGATACCCTACGGTCTCGGAAAGTGCAACGAAACCATCAAATTTTAGCTGGAAACTGTATTTTTGTCGATTTTTATTGAATTTGAACTAAATTTCAACGTTTTTTGATGGTTCTGAGCCACCAAACACACTTAAAGCATACAGAATCGACTCAGAATAGGAAAAGGAGACGTTTAGGTCAATTTTATGCATTCTGGCGTTCGTAGATACAAGAAAACTGTTAAAAATTCTTCAGAAACGTCACTTTTGAAGTGTTTTCTTTTATTTTTAAGCCACTCAGATACCCAACGGGCTCGGAAAGTGTAACGAAACAATCAAATTTTAGCTAGAAACAGTATTTTTGTCGATTTTTATTGAATTTGAACTATATTTCAACGTTTTTTGATGGTTCTGAGCCACCTAACACACTTAAAGCATGCAGAACCGACTCAGAATAGGAAAAGGAGACGTTTAGGTCAAATTTATGCATTCTGGCATTCGTAGATACAAGAAAACTGTTAAAATTCTTCAGAAACGTCACTTTTGAAGTGTTTTCTTGTACTTTTAAGCCACTCAGATACCCTACGGGCTCGGAAAGTGCAACGAAACTATCAAATTTTAGCTATACTCCGTATTTTTGTCGATTTTTATTGAATTTGAACTATATTTTAATATTTTTTTATGCTTCTGAGCCACCAAACACACTTAAAGCATGCAGAATCGACTCAGAATAGGAAAAGGAGACGTTTAGGTCAATTTTATGCATTCTGGCGTTCGTAGATACAAGAAAACTGTTAAAATTCTTCAGAAACGTCACTTTTGAAGTGTTTTCTTGTACTTTTAAGCCACTCAGATACCCAACGGGATCGGAAAGTGCAACGAAACCATCAAATTTTGGCTAGAAACTGTATTTTTGTCGATTTTTATTGAATTTGGACTATATTTCAACGTTTTTTGATGGTTCTGAGCCACCAAACACACTGAAAGCATGCTGAATCGACTCAGAATATTAAAAGGAGACGTTTAGGTCAATTTTATGCATTCAGGCGTTCGTAGATACAAGAAAACTGTTAAAATTCTTCAGAAACGTCAGTTTTGAAGTGTTTTCTTGTACTTTTAAGCCACTCAGATACCCTACGGGCTCGGAAAGTGCAACGAAACCATTAAATTTTAGCTAGAAACTGTATTTTCGTCGATTTTTATTGAATTTGAACTATATTTCAACGTTTTTTGATGGTTCTGAGCCACCAAACACACTGAAAGCATGCAGAATCGACTCAGAATAGGAAAAGGAGACGTTTATGTCAATTTTATGCATTCTGGCGTTCGTAGATACAAGAAAACTTAAAATTCTTCAGAAACGTCACTTTTGAAGTGTTTTCTTGTACTTTTAAGCCACACAGATACCAGCAGATACCCGACGGGCTCGGAAAGTGCAACGAAACCATCAAATTTTAGCTAGAAACTGTATTTTTGTCGATTTTTATTGAATTTGAACTATATTTCAACGTTTTTTGATGGTTCTGAGCCACCAAACACATTTAAAGCATGCAGAATCGACTCAGAATAGGAAAAGGAGACGTTAAGGTCAATTTTATGCATTCTGGCGTTCGTAGATACAAGAAAACTGTTAAAATTCTTCAGAAACGTCACTTTTGAAGTGTTTTCTTGAACTTTTAAGCCACTCAGATACCCTACGCACTCGGAAAGTGCAACGAAACCATAAAATTTTAGCTAGAAACTGTATTTTTGTCGATTTTTATTGAATTTGAACTATATTTCAACGTTTTTTGATGGTTCTGAGCCACCAAACACACTTAAAGCATGCAGAATCGACTCAGAATAGGAAAAGGAGACGTTTAGGTCAATTTTATGCATTCTGGCGTTCGTAGATACAAGAAAACTGTTAAAATTCTTCAGAAACGTCACTTATGAAGTGTTTTCTTGTACTTTTAAGCCACTCAGATACCCACGGGCTCGGAAAGTGCAACGAAACCATCAAATTTTAGCTAGAAACTGTATTTTTGTCGATTTTTATTGAATTTGAACTATATTTCAACGTTTTTTGATGGTTCTGAGCCACCAAACACACTTAAAGCATGCAGAATCGACTCAGAATAGGAAAAGGAGACGTTTAGGTCAATTTTATGCATTCTGGCGTTCGTAGATACAAGAAAACTGTTAAAATTTTTCAGAAACGTCACTTTTGAAGTGTTTTCTTGTACTTTTAAGCCACTCACATACACTACGGGCTTGGAAAGTGCAACGAAACCATCAAATTTTAGCTAGAAACTGTATTTTTGTCGATTTTTATTGAATTTGAACTATATTTCAACGTTTTTTGATGGTTCTGAGCCACCAAACACACTTAAAGAATGCAGAATCGACTCAGAATAGGAAAAGGAGACGTTTAGGTCAATTTTATGCATTCTGGCGTTCGTATATACAAGAAAACTGTTAAAATTCTTCAGAAACGTCACTTTTGAAGTGTTTTCTTGGACTTTTAAACCACTCAGATACCCTACGGGCTCGGAAAGTGCAACGAAACCATCAAATTTTAGCTAGAAACTGTATTTTTGTCGATTTTTATTGAATTTGAACTATATTTCAACGTTTTTTGATGGTTCTGAGCCACCAAACACACTTAAAGCATGCAGAATCGACTCAGAATAGGAAAAGGAGACGTTTATGTCAATTTTATGCATTCTGGCGTCCGTAGATACAAGAAAACTGTTAAAATTCTTCAGAAACGTCACTTTTGAAGTGTTTTCTTGTACTTTTAAGCCACTCAGATAACTAACCTACGGGCTCGGAAAGTGTAACGAAACCATCAAATTTTAGCTAGAAACTGTATTTTTGTCGATTTTTATTGAATTTGAACTATATTTCAACGTTTTTTGATGGTTCTGAGCCACCAAACACACTTAAAGCATGCAGAATCGACTCAGAATAGGAAAAGGAGACGTTTAGGTCAATTTTATGCAATCTGGCGTTCGTAGATACAAGAAAACTAATAAAATTCTTCAGAAACATCACTTTTGAAGTGTTTTCTTGTACTTTTAAGCCACTCAGATACCCTACGGGCTCGGAAAGTGCAACGAAACCATCAAATTTTAGCTAGAAACTGCATTTTTGTTGATTTTTATTGAATTTGAACTAGATTTCAACGTTTTTTGATGGTTCTGAGCCACCAAACACACTTAAAGCATGCAGAATCGACTCAGAATAGCAAAAGGAGACGTTTAGGTCAACTTTATGCATTCTGGCGTTCGTAGATACAAGAAAACTGTAAAAATTCTTCAGAAACGTCACTTTTGAAGTGTTTTCTTGTACTTTTAAGCCACTCAGATACCCTACGGGCTCGGAAAGTGCAACGAAACCATCAAATTTTAGCTAGAAACTGTATTTTTGTCGATTTTTATTGAATTTGAACTATATTTCAACGTTTTCTGATGGTTCTGAGCCACCAAACACACTTAAAGCATGCATAATCGACTCAGAATAGGAAAAGGAGACGTTTAGGTCAATTTTATGCATTCTGGCGTTCGTAGATACAAGAAAACTGTTAAAATTCTTCAGAAACGTCACTTTTGAAGTGTTTTCTTGTACTTTTAAGCCACTCAGATACCCTACGGGCTCGGAAAGTGCAACGAAACCATCAAAGTTTAGCTAGAAACTGTATTTTTGTCTTTTTTTATTGAATTTGAAGTTTATTTCAACGTTTTTTGATGGTTCTGAGCCACCAAACACACCTAAAACATGCAGAATCGACTCAGAATAGGAAAAGGAGACGTTTAGGTCAATTTTATGCATTCTGGCGTTCGTAGATACAAGAAAACTGTTAAAATTCTTCAGAAACGTCACTTTTGAAGTGTTTTCCTGTACTTTTAAGACACCCGACGGGCTCGGAAAGTGCAACGAAACCATCAAAATTTACCTAGAAACTGTATTTTTGTCGATTTTTATTGAATTTGAACTATATTTCAACGTTTTTTGATGGTTCTGAGCCACCAAACACACTTAAAGCATGCAGAATCGACTCAGAATAGGAAAAGGAGACGTTTAGGTCAATTTTATGCATTCTGGCGTTCGTAGATACAAGAAAACTGTTAAAATTCTTCAGAAACGTCACTTTTGAAGTGTTTTCTTGTACTTTTAAGCCAGTCAGATACCCTACGGTCTCGGAAAGTGCAACGAAACCATCAAATTTTAGCTGGAAACTGTATTTTTGTCGATTTTTATTGAATTTGAACTAAATTTCAACGTTTTTTGATGGTTCTGAGCCACCAAACACACTTAAAGCATACAGAATCGACTCAGAATAGGAAAAGGAGACGTTTAGGTCAATTTTATGCATTCTGGCGTTCGTAGATACAAGAAAACTGTTAAAATTCTTCAGAAACGTCACTTTTGAAGTGTTTTCTTTTATTTTTAAGCCACTCAGATACCCAACGGGCTCGGAAAGTGTAACGAAACAATCAAATTTTAGCTAGAAACAGTATTTTTGTCGATTTTTATTGAATTTGAACTATATTTCAACGTTTTTTGATGGTTCTGAGCCACCTAACACACTTAAAGCATGCAGAACCGACTCAGAATAGGAAAAGGAGACGTTTAGGTCAAATTTATGCATTCTGGCATTCGTAGATACAAGAAAACTGTTAAAATTCTTCAGAAACGTCACTTTTGAAGTGTTTTCTTGTACTTTTAAGCCACTCAGATACCCTACGGGCTCGGAAAGTGCAACGAAACTATCAAATTTTAGCTATACTCCGTATTTTTGTCGATTTTTATTGAATTTGAACTATATTTTAATATTTTTTTATGCTTCTGAGCCACCAAACACACTTAAAGCATGCAGAATCGACTCAGAATAGGAAAAGGAGACGTTTAGGTCAATTTTATGCATTCTGGCGTTCGTAGATACAAGAAAACTGTTAAAATTCTTCAGAAACGTCACTTTTGAAGTGTTTTCTTGTACTTTTAAGCCACTCAGATACCCAACGGGATCGGAAAGTGCAACGAAACCATCAAATTTTGGCTAGAAACTGTATTTTTGTCGATTTTTATTGAATTTGGACTATATTTCAACGTTTTTTGATGGTTCTGAGCCACCAAACACACTGAAAGCATGCTGAATCGACTCAGAATATTAAAAGGAGACGTTTAGGTCAATTTTATGCATTCAGGCGTTCGTAGATACAAGAAAACTGTTAAAATTCTTCAGAAACGTCAGTTTTGAAGTGTTTTCTTGTACTTTTAAGCCACTCAGATACCCTACGGGCTCGGAAAGTGCAACGAAACCATTACATTTTAGCTAGAAACTGTATTTTCGTCGATTTTTATTGAATTTGAACTATATTTCAACGTTTTTTGATGGTTCTGAGCCACCAAACACACTGAAAGCATGCAGAATCGACTCAGAATAGGAAAAGGAGACGTTTATGTCAATTTTATGCATTCTGGCGTTCGTAGATACAAGAAAACTTAAAATTCTTCAGAAACGTCACTTTTGAAGTGTTTTCTTGTACTTTTAAGCCACACAGATACCCGCAGATACCCGACGGGCTCGGAAAGTGCAACGAAACCATCAAATTTTAGCTAGAAACTGTATTTTTGTCGATTTTTATTGAATTTGAACTATATTTCAACGTTTTTTGATGGTTCTGAGCCACCAAACACATTTAAAGCATGCAGAATCGACTCAGAATAGGAAAAGGAGACGTTAAGGTCAATTTTATGCATTCTGGCGTTCGTAGATACAAGAAAACTGTTAAAATTCTTCAGAAACGTCACTTTTGAAGTGTTTTCTTGTACTTTTAAGCCACTCAGATACCCTACGCACTAGGAAAGTGCAACGAAACCATAAAATTTTAGCTAGAAACTGTATTTTTGTCGATTTTTATTGAATTTGAACTATATTTCAACGTTTTTTGATGGTTCTGAGCCACCAAACACACTTAAAGCATGCAGAATCGACTCAGAATAGGAAAAGGAGACGTTTAGGTCAATTTTATGCATTCTGGCGTTCGTAGATACAAGAAAACTGTTAAAATTCTTCAGAAACGTCACTTATGAAGTGTTTTCTTGTACTTTTAAGCCACTCAGATACCCTACGGGCTCGGAAAGTGCAACGAAACCATCAAATTTTAGCTAGAAACTGTATTTTTGTCGATTTTTATTGAATTTGAACTATATTTCAACGTTTTTTGATGGTTCTGAGCCACCAAACACACTTAAAGCATGCAGAATCGACTCAGAATAGGAAAAGGAGACGTTTAGGTCAATTTTATGCATTCTGGCGTTCGTAGATACAAGAAAACTGTTAAAATTTTTCAGAAACGTCACTTTTGAAGTGTTTTCTTGTACTTTTAAGCCACTCACATACACTACGGGCTTGGAAAGTGCAACGAAACCATCAAATTTTAGCTAGAAACTGTATTTTTGTCGATTTTTATTGAATTTGAACTATATTTCAAAGTTTTTTGATGGTTCTGAGCCACCAAACACACTTAAAGAATGCAGAATCGACTCAGAATAGGAAAAGGAGACGTTTAGGTCAATTTTATGCATTCTGGCGTTCGTATATACAAGAAAACTGTTAAAATTCTTCAGAAACGTCACTTTTGAAGTGTTTTCTTGGACTTTTAAACCACTCAGATACCCTACGGGCTCGGAAAGTGCAACGAAACCATCAAATTTTAGCTAGAAACTGTATTTTTGTCGATTTTTATTGAATTTGAACTATATTTCAACGTTTTTTGATGGTTCTGAGCCACCAAACACACTTAAAGCATGCAGAATCGACTCAGAATAGGAAAGGGAGACGTTTATGTCAATTTTATGCATTCTGGCGTCCGTAGATACAAGAAAACTGTTAAAATTCTTCAGAAACGTCACTTTTGAAGTGTTTTCTTGTACTTTTAAGCCACTCAGATAACTAACCTACGGGCTCGGAAAGTGTAACGAAACCATCAAATTTTAGCTAGAAACTGTATTTTTGTCGATTTTTATTGAATTTGAACTATATTTCAACGTTTTTTGATGGTTCTGAGCCACCAAACACACTTAAAGCATGCAGAATCGACTCAGAATAGGAAAAGGAGACGTTTAGGTCAATTTTATGCAATCTGGCGTTCGTAGATACAAGAAAACTAATAAAATTCTTCAGAAACATCACTTTTGAAGTGTTTTCTTGTACTTTTAAGCCACTCAGATACCCTACGGGCTCGGAAAGTGCAACGAAACCATCAAATTTTAGCTAGAAACTGCATTTTTGTTGATTTTTATTGAATTTGAACTAGATTTCAACGTTTTTTGATGGTTCTGAGCCACCAAACACACTTAAAGCATGCAGAATCGACTCAGAATAGCAAAAGGAGACGTTTAGGTCAACTTTATGCATTCTGGCGTTCGTAGATACAAGAAAACTGTAAAAATTCTTCAGAAACGTCACTTTTGAAGTGTTTTCTTGTACTTTTAAGCCACTCAGATACCCTACGGGCTCGGAAAGTGCAACGAAACCATCAAATTTTAGCTAGAAACTGTATTTTTGTCGATTTTTATTGAATTTGAACTATATTTCAACGTTTTCTGATGGTTCTGAGCCACCAAACACACTTAAAGCATGCATAATCGACTCAGAATAGGAAAAGGAGACGTTTAGGTCAATTTTATGCATTCTGGCGTTCGTAGATACAAGAAAACTGTTAAAATTCTTCAGAAACGTCACTTTTGAAGTGTTTTCTTGTACTTTTAAGCCACTCAGATACCCTACGGGCTCGGAAAGTGCAACGAAACCATCAAAGTTTAGCTAGAAACTGTATTTTTGTCTTTTTTTATTGAATTTGAAGTTTATTTCAACGTTTTTTGATGGTTCTGAGCCACCAAACACACCTAAAACATGCAGAATCGACTCAGAATAGGAAAAGGAGACGTTTAGGTCAATTTTATGCATTCTGGCGTTCGTAGATACAAGAAAACTGTTAAAATTCTTCAGAAACGTCACTTTTGAAGTGTTTTCCTGTACTTTTAAGACACCCGACGGGCTCGGAAAGTGCAACGAAACCATCAAAATTTACCTAGAAACTGTATTTTTGTCGATTTTTATTGAATTTGAACTATATTTCAACGTTTTTTGATGGTTCTGAGCCACCAAACACACTTAAAGCATGCAGAATCGACTCAGAATAGGAAAAGGAGACGTTTAGGTCAATTTTATGCATTCTGGCGTTCGTAGATACAAGAAAACTGTTAAAATTCTTCAGAAACGTCACTTTTGAAGTGTTTTCTTGTACTTTTAAGCCACTCAGATAACTAACCTACGGGCTCGGAAAGTGCAACGAAACCATCAAATTTTAGCTAGAAACTGTATTTTTGTCGATTTTTATTGAATTTGAACCATATTTCAACGTTTTTTGATGGTTCTGAGCCACCAAACACACTTAAAGCATGCAGAATCGACTCAGAATAGGAAAAGGAGACGTTTAGGTCAATTTTATGCATTCTGGCGTTCGTAGATACAAGAAAACTGTTAAAATTCTTCAGAAACGTCACTTTTGAAGTGTTTTCTTGTACTTTTAGGCAACTCAGATACCCTACGGGCTCGGAAAGTGCAACGAAACCATCAAATTTTAGCTAGAAACTGTATTTTTGTCGATTTTTATTGAATTTGAACTATATTTCAACGTTATTTGATGGTTCTGAGCCACCAAACACACTTAAAGTATGCAGAATCGACTCAGAATAGGAAAAGGAGACGTTTAGGTCAATTTTATGCATTCTGGCGTTCGTAGATACAAGAAAACTGTTAAAATTCTTCAGAAACGTCACTTTTGAAGTGTTTTCTTGTACTTTTAAGCCACTCAGATACTCTACGGGCTCGGAAAGTGCAACGAAACCATCAAATTTTAGCTAGAAACTGTATTTTTGTCGATTTTTATTGAATTTGAACTATATTTCAACTTTTTTTGATGGTTCTGAGCCACCAAACACACTTAAAGCATGCAGAATCGACTCAGAATAGGAAAAGGAGACGTTTAGGTCAATTTTATGCATTCTGGCGTTCGTAGATACAAGAAAACTGTTAAAATTCTTCAGAAACGTCACTTTTGAAGGGTTTTCTTGTACTTTTAAGCCACTCAGATACCCAACGGGCTCGGAAAGTGCAACGAAACCATCAAATTTTAGCTAGAAACTGTATTTTTGTCGATTTTTATTGAATTTGAACTATATTTCAACGTTTTTTTATGGTTCTGAGCCACCAAACACACTTAAAGCATGCATAATAGACTCAGAATAGGAAAAGGAGACCTTTAGGTCAATTTAGTGCATTCTGGCGTTCGTAGATACAAGAAAACTGTCAAAATTCTTCAGAAACGTCAATTTTGAAGTGTTTTCTTGTACTTTTAAGCCACTCAGATACCGAACGGGCTCGGAAAGTGCAACGAAACCATCAGATTTTAGCTAGAAACTGTATTTTTGTCGATTTTTATTGAATTTGAACTATATTTCAACGTTTTTTGATGGTTCTGAGCCACCAAACACACTTAAAGCATGCAGAATAGACTCAGAATAGGAAAAGGAGACGTTTAGGTCAATTTTATGCATTCTGGCGTTCGTAGATACAAGAAAACTGTTAAAATTCTTCAGAAACGTCACTTTTGAAGTGTTTTCTTCTACTTTTAAGCCACTCAGATACACTACGGGCTCGGAAAGTGCAACGAAACCATCAAATTTTAGCTAGAAACTGTATTTTTGTCGATTTTTATTGAATTTGAACTATATTTCAACGTTTTTTGATGGTTCTGAGCCACCAAACACACTTAAAGCATGCAGAATCGACTCAGAATAGGAAAAGGAGACGTTTAGGTCAATTTCATACATTCTGGCGTTCGTAGATACAAGAAAACTGTTAAAATTCTTCAGAAACGTCACTTTTGAAGTGTTTTCTTGTACTTTTAAGCCACTCAGATACCCTACGGGCTCGGAAAGTGCAACGAAACCATCAAAGTTTAGCTAGAAACTGTATTTTTGTCTTTTTTTATTGAATTTGAAGTTTATTTCAACGTTTTTTGATGGTTCTGAGCCACCAAACACACCTAAAACATGCAGAATCGACTCAGAATGGGAAAAGGAGACGTTTAGGTCAATTTAGTGCATTCTGGCATTCGTAGATACAAGAAAACTGTTAAAATTCTTCAGAAACGTCACTTTTGAAGTGTTTTCATGTACTTTTAAGCCACTCAGATACCCCCCGGGCTCGGAAAGTGCAACGAAACCATCAAATTTTAGCTAGAAACTGTATTTTTGTCGATTTTTATTGAATTTGAACTATATTTCAACGTTTTTTGATGGTTCTGAGCCACCAAACACACTTAAAGCATGCAGAATCGACTCAGAATAGGAAAAGAAGACGTTTAGGTCAATTTTATGCATTCTGACGTTCGTAGATTAAAGAAAACTGTTAAAATTCTTCAGAAACGTCACTTTTGAAGTGTTTTCTTGTACTTTTAAGCCACTCAGATACCCGACGGGCTCGGAAAGTGCAACGAAACCATCAAATTTTAGCTAGAAACTGTATTTTTGTCGATTTTTATTGAATTTGAACTATATTTCAACGTTTTTTGATGGTTATGAGCCACCAAACACACTTAAAGCATGCTGAATCGACTCAGAATAGGAAATGGAGACGTTTAGGTCAATTCTATGCATTCTGGCGTTCGTAGATACAAGAAAACTGTTAAAATTCTTCAGAAACGTCACTTTTGAAGTGTTTTCTTGTACCTTTAAGTCACTCAGATACCCTACGGGCTCGGAAAGTGCAACGAAACCATCAAATTTTAGCTAGAGACTGTATTTTTGTCGATTTTTATTGAATTTGAACTATATTTCAACGTTTTTTTATGGTTCTGAGCCACCAAACACACTTAAAGCATGCATAATAGACTCAGAATAGGAAAAGGAGACCTTTAGGTCAATTTAGTGCATTCTGGCGTTCGTAGATACAAGAAAACTGTCAAAAATCTTCAGAAACGTCAATTTTGAAGTGTTTTCTTGTACTTTTAAGCCACTCAGATACCCAACGGGCTCGGAAAGTACAACGAAACCATCAGATTTTAGCTAGAAACTGTATTTTTGTCGATTTTTATTGAATTTGAACTATATTTCAACGTTTTTTGATGGTTCTGAGCCACCAAACACACTTAAAGCATGCAGAATAGACTCAGAATAGGAAAAGGAGACGTTTAGGTCAATTTTATGCATTCTGGCGTTCGTAGATACAAGAAAACTGTTAAAATTCTTCAGAAACGTCACTTTTGAAGTGTTTTCTTCTACTTTTAAGCCACTCAGATACCCTACGGGCTCGGAAAGTGCAGCGAAACCATCAAATTTTAGCTAGAAACTGTATTTTTGTTGATTTTTATTGAATTTGAACTATATTTCATCGTTTTTTGATGGTTCTGAGCCACCAAACACACTTAAAGCATGCAGAATCGACTCAGAATAGGAAAAGGAGACGTTTAGGTCAATTTCATACATTCTGGCGTTCGTAGATACAAGAAAACTGTTAAAATTCTTCAGAAACGTCACTTTTGAAGTGTTTTCTTGTACTTTTAAGCCACTCAGATACCCTACGGGCTCGGAAAGTGCAACGAAACCATCAAAGTTTAGCTAGAAACTGTATTTTTGTCTTTTTTTATTGAATTTGAAGTTTATTTCAACGTTTTTTGATGGTTCTGAGCCACCAAACACACCTAAAACATGCAGAATCGACTCAGAATGGGAAAAGGAGACGTTTAGGTCAATTTAGTGCATTCTGGCATTCGTAGATACAAGAAAACTGTTAAAATTCTTCAGAAACGTCACTTTTGAAGTGTTTTCTTGTACTTTTAAGCCACTCAGATACCCAACGGGCTCGGAAAGTGCAACGAAACCATCAAATTTTAGCTAGAAACTGTATTTTTGTCGATTTTTATTGAATTTGAACTATATTTCAACGTTTTTTGATGGTTCTGAGCCACCAAACACACTTAAAGCATGCAGAATCGACTCAGAATAGGAAAATGAGACGTTTAGGTCAATTGTATGCTTTCTGGCGTTCGTAGATACAAGAAAACTGTTAAAATTCTTCAGAAACGTCACTTTTGAAGTGTTTTCTTGTACTTTTAAGCCACTCAGATACCCCCCGGGCTCGGAAAGTGCAACGAAACCATCAAATTTTAGCTAGAAACTGTATTTTTGTCGATTTTTATTGAATTTGAACTATATTTCAACGTTTTTTGATGGTTCTGAGCCACCAAACACACTTAAAGCATGCAGAATCGACTCAGAATAGGAAAAGAAGACGTTTAGGTCAATTTTATGCATTCTGATGTTCGTAGATTAAAGAAAACTGTTAAAATTCTTCAGAAACGTCACTTTTGAAGTGTTTTCTTGTACTTTTAAGCCACTCAGATACCCGACGGGCTCGGAAAGTGCAACGAAACCATCAAATTTTAGCTAGAAACTGTATTTTTGTCGATTTTTATTGAATTTGAACTATATTTCAACGTTTTTTGATGGTTATGAGCCACCAAACACACTTAAAGCATGTTGAATCGACTCAGAATAGGAAATGGAGACGTTTAGGTCAATTCTATGCATTCTGGCGTTCGTAGATACAAGAAAACTGTTAAAATTCTTCAGAAACGTCACTTTTGAAGTGTTTTCTTGTACCTTTAAGTCACTCAGATACCCTACGGGCTCGGAAAGTGCAACGAAACCATCAAATTTTAGCTAGAAACCTTATTTTTGTCGATTTTTATTGAATTTGAACTATTTTTCAAAGTTTTTTGATGGTTCTGAGCCACCAAACACACTTAAAGCATGCAGAATCGACTCAGAATAGGAAAAGGAGACGTTTAGGTCAATTTTATGCATTCTGGCGTCCGTAGATACAAGAAAACTGTTAAAATTCTTTAGAAACGTCACTTTTGAAGTGTTTTCTTGTACTTTTAAGCCACTCAGATAACTAACCTACGGGCTCGGAAAGTGCAACGAAACCATCAAATTTTAGCTAGAAACTGTATTTTTGTCGATTTTTATTGAATTTGAAATATTTTTCAACGTTTTTTGATGGTTCTGAGCCACCAAACACACTTAAAGCATGCAGAATCGACTCAGAATAGGAAAAGGAGACGTTTAGGTCAATTTTATGCATTCTGGCGTTCGTAGATACAAGAAAACTGTTAAAATTCTTCAGAAACGTCACTTTCGAAGTGTTTTCTTGTGCTTTTAAGCCACTCAGATACCCGACGGGCTCGGAAAGTGCAAGAAACCATCAAAGTTTAGCTAGAAACTGTATTTTTGTCTTTTTTTATTGAATTTGAAGTTTATTTCAACGTTTTTTGATGGTTCTGAGCCACCAAACACACCTAAAACATGCAGAATCGACTCAGAATAGGAAAAGGAGACGTTTAGGTCAATTTTATGCATTCTGGCGTTCGTAGATACAAGAAAACTGTTAAAATTCTTCAGAAACGTCACTTCTGAAGTGTCTTCTTGTACTTTTGAGCCACTCAGATACCCGACGGGCTCGGAAAGTGCAACGAAACCATCAAATTTTAGCTAGAAACTGTATTTTTGTCAATTTTTATTGAATTTGAACTATATTTCAACGTTTTTTGATGGTTCTGAGCCACCAAACACACTTAAAGCATGCAGAATCGACTCAGAATAGGAAAAGGAGACGTTTAGGTCAATTTTATGCATTCTGGCGTTCGTAGATACAAGAAAACTGTTAAAATTCTTCCGAAACGTCACTTTTGAAGTGTTTTCTTGTACTTTTAAGCCACTCAGATACCCAACGGGCTCGGAAAGTGCAACGAAACCATCAAATTTTAGCTAGAAACTGTATTTTTGTCGATTTTTATTGAATTTGAACTATTTTTCAAAGTTTTTTGATGGTTCTGAGCCACCAAACACACTTAACACTAGAACCGCCGCACCGGTCAATTTGACCGTTTTCCGATTTTAAAGTTTTTTTTTTAACGGAAATAATTTTTCTATGATCTTGCAATCTTCTGAGTTTTCCTAAATTATCTTTGGCAATGCTGTCACAAAATTTTGAACATTTTGAAAAATTCTGAGCGCTGTTTTGGAAATTTTTTCCTGAAACCGCCGGCTCGGTCAGATTGACCGGAACGTTAATATTATATTTTGATTAAATGTATATGTCATTTAGTTTATTTTCTGGGAGCAGTTGAATGAATTATACAGTTTGACTTGCACCAAATGTAAATAAATTTATATTTTCAACATTTCTAAAATAACAAAATGGCATATATCTGCATCAAACAATCAGAGCTTTTCCTCTTTGTTAGTTTTTGTTCGTACTTATTTCAACGTGTTCATTCTTACACTTGGCTAAGAACCTGTTTCTACTTGTGCCACACATGCGCAGAACTGATTTTGCGCATGCGTACAAAATTTTTGCAAATTACAGCCTGTAAATTTGTGAACATAAAAATTGCTCCGTTGTACTTCGAAAGGGCATGCTTTATGTTTAGTTTTAGTATTCTATACTTACCTATATACAAATTGAATTGTATGTGGTCCAGGAAAGGCCTCATGGCTGCACAGGCATTAGCATATTTAGACTAACTAGAATATCTTCCACCAAAAAATTCGGAGTATGATTCTAAATTATCTAATATTGTTAGGGAAAATGAAATACTTTCTCACCTTGTTCGGAGTAAAGAACAATGTGGTGGAGAATCTGACCGTGACACAGTTTGTGATACACGATGGTGGTGAGTGAATATTGCTTGGTCGAGTGCAACAGAACACTCGTAGAATAGCCCATAACAAAAAAGATCTACAATACGCCAATAATTGTGAGAGTGGATCAAAGATATGTCATCAATCTCGTAAAAGACGTACATATCTAGAAAATAAATGTGAAAATTAAACTTATGTGTGAGAACTAAAAAAAAAGAACCTATGTGGTTTATATGAATTTAAAACAACCTACTACAAAAATTGTAACAACATTTAAGATAATTACGTTAAGGTAACAATTATTTCTGTATTTTGCGTTTCCTTTTATGGAAATAAATATGCTAATTCATAAAAACAATCGAAAAAACTGAGTTTTAATCACCGGTCAATTTGACCGGGGCGGCGGTTCCAGGTATGTGGAATTTTCGGCGGTTCTAGTGTTAAAGCATGCAGAATCGACTCAGAATAGGAAAAGGAGACGTTTAGGTCAATTTTATGCATTCTGGCGTCCGTAGATACAAGAAAACTGTTAAAATTCTTCAGAAACGTCACTTTTGAAGTGTTTTCTTGTACTTTTAAGCCACTCAGATAACTAACCTACGGGCTCGGAAAGTGCAACGAAACCATCAAATTTTAGCTAGAAACTGTATTTTTGTCGATTTTTATTGAATTTGAAATATATTTCAACGTTTTTTGATGGTTCTGAGCCACCAAACACACTTAAAGCATGCAGAATCGACTCAGAATAGGAAAAGGAGACGTTTAGGTCAATTTTATGCATTCTGGCGTTCGTAGATACAAGAAAACTGTTAAAATTCTTCAGAAACGTCACTTTCGAAGTGTTTTCTTGTGCTTTTAAGCCACTCAGATACCCTACGGGCTCGGAAAGTGCAACGAAACCATCAAAGTTTAGCTAGAAACTGTATTTTTGTCTTTTTTTATTGAATTTGAAGTTTATTTCAACGTTTTTTGATGGTTCTGAGCCACCAAACACCTAAAACATGCAGAATCGACTCAGAATAGGAAAAGGAGACGTTTAGGTCAATTTTATGCATTCTGGCGTTCGTAGATACAAGAAAACTGTTAAAATTCTTCAGAAACGTCACTTTTGAAGTGTCTTCTTGTACTTTTAAGCCACTCAGATACCCGACGGGCTCGGAAAGTGCAACGAAACCATCAAATTTTAGCTAGAAACTGTATTTTTGTCAATTTTTATTGAATTTGAACTATATTTCAACGTTTTTTGATGGTTCTGAGCCACCAAACACACTTAAAGCATGCAGAATCGACTCACAATAGGAAAAGGAGACGTTTAGGTCAATTTTATGCATTTTGGCGTTCGTAGATACAAGAAAACTGTTAAAATTCTTCAGAAACGTCACTTTTGATGTGTTTTCTTGTACTTTTAAGCCACTCAGATATCCTACGGCCTCGGAAAGTGCAACGAAACCATCAAATTTTAGCTAGAAACTGTATTTTTGTCGATTTTTATTGAATTTGAACTATATTTCAACGTTTTTTGATGGTTCTGAGCCACCAAACACACTTAAAGCATGCAGAATCGACTCAGAATAGGAAAAGGAGACGTTTAGGTCAACTTTATGCATTCTGGCGTTCGTAGATACAAGAAAACTGTAAAAATTCTTCAGAAACGTCACTTTTGAAGTGTTTTCTTGTACTTTTAAGCCACTCAGATAACTAACCTACGGGCTCGGAAAGTGCAACGAAACCATCAAATTTTAGCTAGAAACTGTATTTTTGTCGATTTTTATTGAATTTGAAATATATTTCAACGTTTTTTGATGGTTCTGAGCCACCAAACACACTTAAAGCATGCAGAATCGACTCAGAATAGGAAAAGGAGACGTTTAGGTCAATTTTATGCCTTCTGGCGTTCGTAGATACAAGAAAACTGTTAAAATTCTTCAGAAACGTCACTTTTGAAGTGTTTTCTTGTACTTTTAGGCAACTCAGATACCCTACGGGCTCGGAAAGTGCAACGAAACCATCAAATTTTAGCTAGAAACTGTATTTTTGTCGATTTTTACTGAATTTGAACTATATTTCAACGTTTTTTGATGGTTCTGAGCCACCAAACACACTTAAAGCCTGCAGAATCGACTCAGAATAGGAAAAGGAGACGTTTAGATCAATTTTATGCATTCTGGCGTCCGTAGATACAAGAAAACTGTTAAAATTTTTCAGAAACGTCACTTTTGAAATGTTTTCTTGTACTTTTAAGCCACTCAGATAACTAACCTACGGGCTCGGAAAGTGCAACGAAACCATCAAAATTTACCTAGAAACTGTATTTTTGTCGATTTTTATTGAATTTGAACTATATTTCAACGTTTTTGATGGTTCTGAGCCACCAAACACACTTAAAGCATGCAGAATCGACTCAGAATAGGAAAAGGAGACGTTTAGGTCAATTTTATGCATTCTGGCGTTCGTAGATACAAGAAAACTGTTAAAATTCTTCAGAAACGTCACTTTTGAAGTGTTTTCTTGTACTTTTAAGCCACTCAGATAACTAACCTACGGGCTCGGAAAGTGCAACGAAACCATCAAATTTTAGCTAGAGACTGTATTTTTGTCGATTTTTACTGAATTTGAACTATATTTCAACGTTTTTTGATGGTTCTGAGCCACCAAACACACTTAAAGCCTGCAGAATCGACTCAGAATAGGAAAAGGAGACGTTTAGATCAATTTTATGCATTCTGGCGTCCGTAGATACAAGAAAACTGTTAAAATTTTTCAGAAACGTCACTTTTGAAGTGTTTTCTTGTACTTTTAAGCCACTCAGATAACTAACCTACGGGCTCGGAAAGTGCAACGAAACCATCAAATTTTAGCTAGAAACTGTATTTTTGTCGATTTTTATTGAATTTGAACTATATTTCAACGTTTTTTGATGGTTCTGAGCCACCAAACACACTTAAAGCATGCAGAATCGACTCAGAATAGGAAAAGGAGACGTTTAGGTCAATTTTATGCATTCTGGCGTTCGTAGATACAAGAAAACTGTTAAAATTCTTCAGAAACGTCACTTTTGAAGTGTTTTCTTGTACTTATACCCTACGGGCTCGGAAAGTGCAACGAAACCATCAAATTTTAGCTAGAAACTGTATTTTTGTCGATTTTTATTGAATTTGAACTATATTTCAACGTTATTTGATGGTTCTGAGCCACCAAACACACTTAAAGTATGCAGAATCGACTCAGAATAGAAAAAGGAGACGTTTAGGTCAATTTTATGCATTCTGGCGTTCGTAGATACAAGAAAACTGTTAAAATTCTTCAGAAACGTCACTTTTGAAGTGTTTTCTTGTACTTTTAAGCCACTCAGATACTCTACGGGCTCGGAAAGTGCAACGAAACCATCAAATTTTAGCTAGAAACTGTATTTTTGTCGATTTTTATTGAATTTGAACTATATTTCAACTTTTTTTGATGGTTCTGAGCCACCAAACACACTTAAAGCATGCAGAATCGACTCAGAATAGGAAAAGGAGACGTTTAGGTCAATTTTATGCATTCTGGCGTTCGTAGATACAAGAAAACTGTTAAAATTCTTCAGAAACGTCACTTTTGAAGTGTTTTCTTGTACTTTTAAGCCACTCAGATACCCTACGGGCTCGGAAAGTGCAACGAAACCATCAAATTTTAGCTACAAACTGTATTTTTGTCGATTTTTATTGAATTTGAACTATATTTCAACGTTTTTTTTTTGGTTCTGAGCCACCAAACACACTTAAAGCATGCATAATAGACTCAGAATAGGAAAAGGAGACCTTTAGGTCAATTTAGTGCATTCTGGCGTTCGTAGATACAAGAAAACTGTCAAAATTCTTCAGAAACGTCAATTTTGAAGTGTTTTCTTGTACTTTTAAGCCACTCAGATACCCAACGGGCTCGGAAAGTGCAACGAAACCATCAGATTTTAGCTAGAAACTGTATTTTTGTCGATTTTTATTGAATTTGAACTATATTTCAACGTTTTTTGATGGTTCTGAGCCACCAAACACACTTAAAGCATGCAGAATAGACTCAGAATAGGAAAAGGAGACGTTTAGGTCAATTTTATGCATTCTGGCGTTCGTAGATACAAGAAAACTGTTAAAATTCTTCAGAAACGTCACTTTTGAAGTGTTTTCTTCTACTTTTAAGCCACTCAGATACCCTACGGGCTCGGAAAGTGCAACGAAACCATCAAATTTTAGCTAGAAACTGTATTTTTGTCGATTTTTATTGAATTTGAACTATATTTCAACGTTTTTTGATGGTTCTGAGCCACCAAACACACTTAAAGCATGCAGAATCGACTCAGAATAGGAAAAGGAGACGTTTAGGTCAATTTCATACATTCTGGCGTTCGTAGATACAAGAAAACTGTTAAAATTCTTCAGAAACGTCACTTTTGAAGTGTTTTCTTGTACTTTTAAGCCACTCAGATACCCTATGGGCTCGGAAAGTGCAACGAAACCATCAAAGTTTAGCTAGAAACTGTATTTTTGTCTTTTTTTATTGAATTTGAAGTTTATTTCAACGTTTTTTGATGGTTCTGAGCCACCAAACACACCTAAAACATGCAGAATCGACTCAGAATGGGAAAAGGAGACGTTTAGGTCAATTTAGTGCATTCTGGCATTCGTAGATACAAGAAAACTGTTAAAATTCTTCAGAAACGTCACTTTTGAAGTGTTTTCTTGTACTTTTAAGCCACTCAGATACCCAACGGGCTCGGAAAGTGCAACGAAACCATCAAATTTTAGCTAGAAACTGTATTTTTGTCGATTTTTATTGAATTTGAACTATATTTCAACGTTTTTTGATGGTTCTGAGCCACCAAACACACTTAAAGCATGCAGAATCGACTCAGAATAGGAAAATGAGACGTTTAGGTCAATTGTATGCATTCTGGCGTTCGTAGATACAAGAAAACTGTTAAAATTCTTCAGAAACGTCACTTTTGAAGTGTTTTCTTGTACTTTTAAGCCACTCAGATACCCCCCGGGCTCGGAAAGTGCAACGAAACCATCAAATTTTAGCTAGAAACTGTATTTTTGTCGATTTTTATTGAATTTGAACTATATTTTAACGTTTTTTGATGGTTCTGAGCCACCAAACACACTTAAAGCATGCAGAATCGACTCAGAATAGGAAAAGAAGACGTTTAGTTCAATTTTATGCATTCTGACGTTCGTAGATTAAAGAAAACTGTTAAAATTCTTCAGAAACGTCACTTTTGAAGTGTTTTCTTGTACTTTTAAGCCACTCAGATACCCGACGGGCTCGGAAAGTGCAACGAAACCATCAAATTTAAGCTAGAAACTGTATTTTTGTCGATTTTTATTGAATTCGAACTATATTTCAACGTTTTTTGATGGTTCTGAGCCACCAAACACACCTAAAACATGCAGAATCGACTCAGAATGGGAAAAGGAGACGTTTAGGTCAATTTTATGCATTCTGGCGTTCGTAGATACAAGAAAACTGTTAAAATTCTTCAGAAACGTCACTTTTGAAGTGTTTTCTTGTACTTTTAAGCCACTCAGATAACTAACCTACGGGCTCGGAAAGTGCAACGAAACCATCAAATTTTAGCTAGAAACTGTATTTTTGTCGATTTTTATTGAATTTGAAATATATTTCAACGTTTTTTGATGGTTCTGAGCCACCAAACACACTTAAAGCATGCAGAATCGACTCAGAATAGGAAAAGGAGACGTTTAGGTCAATTTTATGCATTCTGGCGTTCGTAGATACAAGAAAACTGTTAAAATTCTTCAGAAACGTCACTTTCGAAGTGTTTTCTTGTGCTTTTAAGCCACTCAGATACCCAACGGGCTCGGAAAGTGCAACGAAACCATCAAAGTTTAGCTAGAAACTGTATTTTTGTCTTTTTTTATTGAATTTGAAGTTTATTTCAACGTTTTTTGATGGTTCTGAGCCACCAAACACACCTAAAACATGCAGAATCGACTCAGAATAGGAAAAGGAGACGTTTAGGTCAATTTTATGCAATCTGGCGTTCGTAGATACAAGAAAACTGTTAAAATTCTTCAGAAACGTCACTTTTGAAGTGTCTTCTTGTACTTTTAAGCCACTCAGATACCCGAAGGGCTCGGAAAGTGCAACGAAAGCATCAAATTTTAGCTAGAAACTGTATTTTTGTCAATTTTTATTGAATTTGAACTATTTTTCAACGTTTTTTGATGGTTCTGAGCCACCAAACACACTTAAAGCATGCAGAATCGACTCAGAATAGGAAAAGGAGACGTTTAGGTCAATTTTATGCATTTTGGCGTTCGTAGATACAAGAAAACTGTTAAAATTCTTCAGAAACGTCACTTTTGATGTGTTTTCTTGTACTCTTAAGCCACTCAGATACCCTACGGCCTCGGAAAGTGCAACGAAACCATCAAATTTTAGCTAGAAACTGTATTTTTGTCGATTTTTATTGAATTTGAACTATATTTCAACGTTTTTTGATGGTTCTGAGCCACCAAACACACTTAAAGCATGCAGAATCGACTCAGAATAGGAAAAGGAGACGTTTAGGTCAATTTTATGCAATCTGGCGTTCGTAGATACAAGAAAACTGTTAAAATTCTTCAGAAACGTCACTTTTGAAGTGTTTTCTTGTACTTTTAAGCCACTCAGATACCCAACGGGCTCGGAAAGTGCAACGAATCCATCAAATTTTAGCTAGAAACTGTATTTTTGTCGATTTTTATTGAATTTGAACTATATTTCAACGTTTTTTGATGGTTCTGAGCCACCAAACACACCTAAAGCATGCAGAATCGACTCAGAATAGGAAAAGGAGACGTTTAGGTCAAATTTATGCATTCTGGCGTTCGTAGATACAAGAAAACTGTTAAAATTCTTCAGAAACTTCACTTTTGAAGTGTTTTCTTGTACTTTTAAGCCACTCAGATACCCTACGGCCTCGGAAAGTGCAACGAAACCATCAAATTTTAGCTAGAAACTGTATTTTTGTCGATTTTTATTGAATTTGAACTATATTTCAACGTTTTTTGATGGTTCTGAGCCACCAAACACACTTAAAGCATGCAGAATCGACTCAGAATAGGAAAAGGAGACGTTTAGGTCAATTTTATGCAATCTGGCGTTCGGAGATACAAGAAAACTGTTAAAATTCTTCAAAAACGTCACTTTTGAAGTGTTTTCTTGTACTTTTAAGCCACTCAGATACCCAACGGGCTCGGAAAGTGCAACGAAACCATCAAATTTTAGTTAGAAACTGTATTTTTGTCGATTTTTATTGAATTTGAACTATATGTCAACGTTTTTTGATGGTTCTGAGCCACCAAACACACTTAAAGCATGCAGAATCGACTCAGAATAGGAAAAGGAGACGTTTAGGTCAATTTTATGCATTCTGGCGTTCGTAGATACATAAAAACTGTTAAAATTCTTCAGAAACGTCACTTTTGAAGTGTTTTCTTGTACTTTTAAGCCACTCAGATACCCGACGGGCTCGGAAAGTGCAACGAAACCATAAAATTTTAGCTAGAAACTGTATTTTTGTCGATTTTTATTAAATTTGAACTATATTTCAACGTTTTTTGATGGTTCTGAGCCACCAAACACACTTAAAGCATGCTGAATCGACTCAGAATAGGAAATGGAGACGTTTAGGTCAATTCTATGCATTCTGGCGTTCGTAGATACAAGAAAACTGTTAAAATTCTTCAGAAACGTCACTTTTGAAGTGTTTTCTTGTACTTTTAAGCCACTCAGATACCCAACGGGCTCGGAAAGTGCAACGAAACCATCAAAGTTTAGCTAGGAACTGTATTTTTGTCTTTTTTTATTGAATTTGAAGTTTATTTCAACGTTTTTTGATGGTTCTGAGCCACCAAACACACCTAAAACATGCAGAATCGACTCAGAATAGGAAAAGGAGACGTTTAGGTCATTTTATGCATTCTGGCGTTCGTAGATACAAGAAATCTGTTAAAATTCTTCAGAAACGTCACTTTTGAAGTGTTTTCTTGTACTTTTAAGCCACTCAGATACCCTACGGGCTCGGAAAGTGCAACGAAACCATCAAATTTTAGCTAGAAACTGTATTTTTGTCGATTTTTATTGAATTTGAACTATATTTCAAAGTTTTTTGATGGTTCTGAGCCACCAAACACACCTAAAGTATGCTGAATCGACTCAGAATAGGAAAAGGAGACGTTTAGGTCAATTTTATGCATTCTGGCGTTCGTAGATACAAGAAAACTGTTAAAATTCTTCAGAAACGTCACTTTTGAAGTGTTTTCTTGTACTTTTAAGCCACTCAGATACCCTACGGGCTCGGAAAGTGCAACGAAACCATCAAATTTTAGCTAGAAACTGTATTTTTGTCGATTTTTATTGAATTTGAACTATATTTCAACGTTTTTTGATGGTTCTGAGCCACCAAACACACTTAAAGCATGCAGAATCGACTCAGAATAGGAAAAGGAGACGTTTAGGTCAATTTTATGCATTCTGGCGTTCGTAGATACAAGAAAACTGTTAAAATTCTTCAGAAACGTCACTTTTGAAGTGTTTTCTTGTACTTTTAAGCCACTCAGATACCCTACGGGCTCGGAAAGTGCAACGAAACCATCAAATTTTAGCTAGAAACTGTATTTTTGTCGATTTTTATTGAATTTGAACTATATTTCAACGTTTTTTGATGGTTCTGAGCCACCAAACACACTTAAAGCATGCAGAATAGACTCAGAATATTAAAAGGAGACGTTTAGGTCAATTTTATGCATTCTGGCGTTCGTAGATACAAGAAAACTGTTAAAATTCTTCAGAAACGTCACTTTTGAAGTGTTTTCTTGTACTTTTAAGCCACTCAGATTCCCAACGGGCTCGGAAAGTGCAACGAAACCATCAAATTTTAGCTAGAAACTGTATTTTTGTCGATTTTTATTGAATTTGAACTATATTTCAACGTTTTTTGATGGTTCTGAGCCACCAAACACACTTAAAGCATGCAGAATCGACTCAGAATAGGAAAAAGAGACGTTTAGGTCAATTTTATGCATTCTGGCGTTCGTAGATACAAGAAAACTGTTAAAATTCTTCAGAAACGTCACTTTTGAAGTGTTTTCTTGTACTTTTAAGCCACTCAGATACCCTACGGGCTCGGAAAGTGGAACGAAACCATCAAATTTTAGCTAGAAACTGTATTTTTGTCGATTTTTATTGAATTTGAACTATATTTCAACGTTTTTTGATGGTTCTGAACCACCAAACACACTTAAAGCATGCAGAATCGACTCAGAATAGGAAAAGGAGACGTTTAGGTCAATTTAGTGCATTCTGGCGTTCGTAGATACAAGAAAACTATTAAAATTCTTCAGAAACGTCACTTTTGAAGTGTTTTCTTGTACTTTTAAGCCACTCAGACACCCTACGGGCTCGGAAAGTGCAACGAAACCATCAAATTTTAGCTAGAAACTGTATTTTTGTCGATTTTTATTGAATTTGAACTATATTTCAACGTTTTTTGATGGTTCTGAGCCACCAAACACACTTAAAGCATGCAGAATCGACTCAGAATAGGAAAAGGAGACGTTTAGGTCAATTTTATGCATTCTGGCGTTCGTAGATACAAGAAAACTGTTAAAATTCTTCAGAAACGTCACTTTTGAAGTGTTTTCTTGTCCTTTTAAGCCACTCAGATACCCTACGGGCTCGGAAAGTGCAACGAAACCATCAAATTTTAGCTAGAAACTGTATTTTTGTCGATTTTTATTAAATTTGAACTATATTTCAACGTTTTTTGATGGTTCTGAGCCACCAAACACACTTAAAGCATGCAGAATCGACTCAGAATAGGAAAAGGAGACGTTTAGGTCAATTTAGTGCATTCTGGCGTTCGTAGATACAAGAAAACTGTAAAAATTCTTCAGAAACGTCACTTTTGAAGTGTTTTCTTGTACTTTTAAGCCACTCACATACCCAACGGGCTCGGAAAGTGCAACGAAACCATCAAATTTTAGCTAGAAACTGTATTTTTGTCGATTTTTATTGAATTTGAACTATATTTCAACGTTTTTTGATGGTTCTGAGCCACCAAACACACTTAAAGCATGCAGAATCGACTCAGAATAGGAAAAGGAGACGTTTAGGTCAATTTTATGCATTCTGGCGTTCGTAGATACAAGAAAACTGTTAAAATTCTTCAGAAACGTCACTTTTGAAGTGTTTTCTTGTACTTTTAAGCCACTCAGATACCCAACGGGCTCGGAAAGTGCAACGAAACCATCAAATTTTAGCTAGAAACTGTATTTTTGTCGATTTTTATTGAATTTGAACTATATTTCAACGTTTTTTGATGGTTCTGAGCCACCAAACACACTTAAAGCATGCAGAATCGACTCAGAATAGGAAAATGAGACGTTTAGGTCAATTTTATGCATTCTGGCGTTCGTAGATACAAGAAAACTGTAAAAATTCTTCAGAAACGTTCCTTTTGAAGTGTTTTCTTGTACTTTTAAGCCACTCAGATACCCTATGGACTCGGAAAGTGCAACGAAACCATCAAATTTTAGCTAGAAACTGTATTTTTGTCGATTTTTATTGAATTTGAACTATATTTCAACGTTTTTTGATGGTTCTGAGCCACCAAACACACTTAAAGCATGCAGAATCGACTCAGAATAGGAAAAGGAGACGTTTAGGTCAATTTTATGCATTCTGGCGTTCGTAGATACAAGAAAACTGTTAAAATTCTTCAGAAACGTCACTTTTGAAATGTTTTCTTATACTTTTAAGCCACTCAGATACCCTACGGGCTCGGAAAGTGGAACGAAACCATCAAATTTTAGCTAGAAACTGTATTTTTGTCGATTTTTATTGAATTTGAACTATATTTCAACGTTTTTTGATGGTTCTGAGCCACCAAACACACTTAAAGCATGCAGAATCGACTCAGAATAGGAAAAGGAGACGTTTAGGTCAATTTTATGCATTCTGGCGTTCGTAGATACAAGAAAACTGTTAAAATTCTTCAGAAACTTCACTTTTGAAGTGTTTTCTTGTACTTTTAAGCCACTCAGATACCCAACGGGCTCGGAAAGTGCAACGAAACCATCAAATTTTAGCAAGAAACTGTATTTTTGTCGATTTTTATTGAATTTGAACTATATTTCAACGTTTTTTGATGGTTCTGAGCCACCAAACACACTTAAAGCATGCAGAATCGACTCAGAATAGGAAAAGGAGACGTTTAGGTCAATTTTATGCATTCTGGCGTTCGTAGATACAAGAAAACTGTTAAAATTCTTCAGAAACGTCACTTTTGAAGTGTTTTCTTGTACTTTTAAGCCACTCAGATACCCAACGGGCACGGAAAGTGCAACGAAACCATCAAATTTTAGCTAGAAACTGTATTTTTGTCGATTTTTATTGAATTTGAACTATATTTCAACGTTTTTTGATGGTTCTGAGCCACCAAACACACTTAAAGCATGCAGAATCGACTCAGAATAGGAAAAGGAGACGTTTAGGTCAATTTTATGCATTCTGGCGTTCGTAGATACAAGATAACTGTTAAAATTCTTCAGAAACGTCACTTTTGAAGTGTTTTCTTGTACTTTTAAGCCACTCAGATAACCTACGGGCTCGGAAAGTGCAACGAAACCATCAAATTTTAGCTAGAAACTGTATTTTTGTCGATTTTTATTGAATTTGAACTATATTTCAACGTTTTTTGATGGTTCTGAGCCACCAAACACACTTAAAACATGCAGAATCGACTCAGAATAGGAAAAGGAGACGTTTAGGTCAATTTTATGCATTCTGGCGTTCGTAGATACAAGAAAACTGTTAATATTCTTCAGAAACGTCACTTTTGAAGTGTTTTCTTGTACTTTTAAGCCACTCAGATACCCTACGGGCTCGGAAAGTGCAACGAAACCATCAAATTTTAGCTAGAAACTGAATTTTTGTCGATTTTTATTGAATTTGAACTATATTTCAAAGTTTTTTGATGGTTCTGAGCCACCAAACACACTTAAAGCATGCAGAATCGACTCAGAATAGGAAAAGGAGACGTTTAGGTCAATTTTATGCATTCTAGCGTTCGTAAATCCAAGAAAACTGTTAAAATTCTTCTGAAACGTCAATTTTGAAGTGTTTTCTTGTACTTTTAAGCCACTCAGATACCCTACGGGCTCGGAAAGTGCAACGAAACCATCAAATTTTAGCTAGAAACTGTATTTTTGTCGATTTTTATTGAATTTGAACTATATTTCAACGTTTTTTGATGGTTCTGAGCCACCAAACACACTTAAAGCATGCAGAATCGACTCAGAATAGGAAAATGAGACGTTTAGGTCAATTTTATGCATTCTGGCGTTCGTAGATACAAGAAAACTGTTAAAATTCTTCAGAAACGTTACTTTTGAAGTGTTTTCTTGTACTTTTAAGCCACTCAGATACCCTATGGACTCGGAAAGTGCAACGAAACCATCACATTTTAGCTAGAAACTGTATTTTTGTCGATTTTTATTGAATTTGAACTATATTTCAACGTTTTTTGATGGTTCTGAGCCACCAAACACACTTAAAGCATGCAGAATCGACTCCGAATAGGAAAAGGAGACGTTTAGGTCAATTTTATGCATTCTGGCGTTCGTAGATACAAGAAAACTGTTAAAATTCTTCAGAAACGTCACGTTTGAAATGTTTTCTTGTACTTTTAAGCCACTCAGATACCCTACGGGCTCGGAAAGTGGAACGAAACCATCAAATTTTAGCTAGAAACTGTATTTTTGTCGATTTTTATTGAATTTGAACTATATTTCAACGTTTTTTGATGGTTCTGAGCCACCAAACACACTTAAAGCATGCAGAATCGACTCAGAATAGGAAAAGGAGACGTTTAGGTCAATTTTATGCATTCTGGCGTTCGTAGATACAAGAACACTGTTAATATTCTTCAGAAACGTCACTTTTGAAGTGTTTTCTTGTACTTTTAAGCCACTCAGATACACTACGGGCTCGGAAAGTGCAACGAAACCATCAAATTTTAGCTAGAAACTGTATTTTTGTCGATTTTTATTGAATTTGAACTATATTTCAAAGTTTTTTGATGGTTCTGAGCCACCAAACACACTTAAAGCATGCAGAATCGACTCAGAATAGGAAAAGGAGACGTTTAGGTCAATTTTATGCATTCTGGCGTTCGTAGATCCAAGAAAACTGTTAAAATTCTTCAGAAACGTCACTTTTGAAGTGTTTTCTTGTACTTTTAAGCCACTCAGATACCCAACGGGCTCGGAAAGTGCAACGAAACCATCAAATTTTGGCTAGAAACTGTATTTTTGTCGATTTTTATTGAATTTGAACTATATTTCAACGTTTTTTGATGGTTCTGATCCACCAAACACACTTAAAGCATGCAGAATCGACTCAGAATAGGAAAAGGAGAAGTTTAGGTCAATTGTATGCATTCTGGCGTTCGTAGATACAAGAAAACTGTTAAAATTCTTCAGAAACGTCACTTTTGAAGTGTTTTCTTGTACTTTTAAGCCACTCAGATACCCTACGGGCTCGGAAAGTGCAGCGAGACCATCAAATTTTAGCTAGAAACTGTATTTTTGTCGAGTTTTATTGAATTTGAACTATATTTCAACGTTTTTTGATGGTTCTGAGCCACCAAACACACTTCAAGCATGCAGAATCGACTCAGAATAGGAAAATGAGACGTTTAGGTCAATTTTATGCATTCTGGCGTTCGTAGATACAAGAAAACTGTTAAAATTCTTCAGAAACGTTACTTTTGAAGTGTTTTCTTGTACTTTTAAGCCACTCAGATACCCTATGGACTCGGAAAGTGCAACGAAACCATCAAATTTTAGCTAGAAACTGTATTTTTGTCGATTTTTATTGAATTTGAACTATATTTCAACGTTTTTTGATGGTTCTGAGCCACCAAACACACTTAAAGCATGCAGAATCGACTCAGAATAGGAAAAGGAGACGTTTAGGTCAATTTTATGCATTCTGGCGTTCGTAGATACAAGAAAACTGTTAATATTCTTCAGAAACGTCACTTTTGAAGTGTTTTCTTGTACTTTTAAGCCACTCAGATACACTACGGGCTCGGAAAGTGCAACGAAACCATCAAATTTTAGCTAGAAACTGTATTTTTGTCGATTATTATTGAATTTGAACTATATTTCAACGTTTTTTGATGGTTCTGAGCCACCAAACACACTTAAAGCATGCAGAATCGACTCAGAATAGGAAAAGGAGACGTTTAGGTCAATTTTATGCATTCTGGCGTTCGTAGATACAAGAAAACTGTTAAAATTCTTCAGAAACGTCACTTTTGAAGTGTTTTCTTGTACTTTTAAGCCAATCAGATACCCTACGGGCTCGGAAAGTGCAATGAAACCATCAACTTTTAGCTAGAAACTGTATTTTTGTCGATTTTTATTGAATTTGAACTATATTTCAACGTTTTTTGATGGTTCTGAGCCACCAAACACACTTAAAGCATGCAGAATCGACTCAGAATAGGAAAAGGAGATGTTTAGGTCAATTTTATGCATTCTGGCGTTCGTAGATACAAGAAAACTGTTAAAATTCTTCAGAAACGTCACTTTTGAAGTGTTTTCTTGTACTGTTAAGCCAATCAGATACCCTACGGGCTCGGAAAGTGCAACGAAACCATCAAATTTTAGCTAGAAACTGTATTTTTGTCGATTTTTATTGAATTTGAACTATATTTCAACGTTTTTTGATGGTTCTGAGCCACCAAACACACTTAAAGCATGCAGAATCGACTCAGAATAGGAAAAGGAGACGTTTAGGTCAATTTTATGCATTCTGGCGTTCGTCGATACAAGAAAACTGTTAAAATTCTTCAGAAACGTCACTTTTGAAGTGTTTTCTTGTACTTTTAAGCCAATCAGATACCCTACGGGCTCGGAAAGTGCAACGAAACCATCAAATTTTAGCTAGAAACTGTATTTTTGTAGATTTTTATTGAATTTGAACTATATTTCAACGTTTTTTGATGGTTCTGAGCCACCAAACACACTTAAAGCATGCAGAATCGACTCAGAATAGGAAAAGGAGAAGTTTAGGTCAATTTTATGCATTCTGGCGTTCGTAGATACAAGAAAACTGTTAAAATTCTTCAGAAACGTCACTTTTGAAGTGTTTTCTTGTACTTTTAAGCCAATCAGATACCCTACGGGCTCGGAAAGTGCAACGAAACCATCAAATTTTAGCTAGAAACTGTATTTTTGTCGATTTTTATTGAATTTGAACTATATTTCAACGTTTTTTGATGGTTCTGAGCCACCAAACACACTTAAAGCATGCAGAATCGACTCAGAATAGAAAATGGAGACGTTTAGGTCAATTTTATGCATTCTGGCGTTCGTAGATACAAGAAAACTGTTAAAATTCTTCAGAAACGTCACTTTTGAAGTGTTTTCTTGTACTTTTAAGCCCATCAGATAACCTACGGGCTCGGAAAGTGCAACGAAACCATCAAATTTTAGCTAGAAACTGTATTTTTGTCGATTTTTATTGAATTTGAACTATATTTCAAATGCCGACAAAAATACAGTTTCTAGCTAAAATTTGATGGTTTCGTTGCACTTTCCGAGCCCGTAGGGTATCTGATCGGCTTAAAAGTACAAGAAAACACTTCAAAAGTGACGTTTCTGAAGAATTTTAACAGTTTTCTTGTATCTACGAACGCCAGAATGCATAAAATTGACCTAAACGTTTCCTTTTCCTATTCTGAGTCGATTCTGCATGCTTTAAGTGTGTTTGGTGGCTCAGAACCATCAAAAAACGTTGAAATATAGTTCAAATTCAATAAAAATCGACAAAAATACAGTTTCTAGCTAAAATTTGATGGTTTCGTTGCACTTTCCGAGCCCGTAGGGTAACTGATTGGCTTAAAAGTACAAGAAAACACTTCAAAAGTGACGTTTCTGAAGAATTTTAACAGTTTTCTTGTATCTACGAACGCCAGAATGCATAAAATTGACCTAAACGTCTCCTTTTCCTATTCTGAGTCGATTCTGCATGCTTTAAGTGTGTTTGGTGGCTCAGAACCATCAAAAAACGTTGAAATATAGTTCAAATTCAATAAAAATCGACAAAAATACAGTTTCTAGCTAAAATTTGATGGTTTCGTTGCACTTTCCGAGCCCGTTGGGTATCTGATTGGCTTAAAAGTACAAGAAAACACTTCAAAAGTGACGTTTCTGAAGAATTTTAACAGTTTTCTTGTATCTACGAACGCCAGAATGCATAAAATTGACCTAAACGTCTCCTTTTACTATTCTGAGTCGATTCTGCATGCTTTAAGTGTGTTTGGTGGCTCAGAACCATCAAAAAACGTTGAAATATAGTTCAAATTCAATAAAAATCGACAAAAATACAGTTTCTAGCTAAAATTTGATGGTTTCGTTGCACTTTCCGAGCCCGTAGGGTATCTGATTGGCTTAAAAGTACAAGAAAACACTTCAAAAGTGACGTTTCTGAAGAATTTTAACAGTTTTCTTGTATCTACGAACGCCAGAATGCTTAAAATTGACCTAAACGTCTCCTTTTCCTATTCTGAGTCGATTCTGCATGCTTTAAGTGTGTTTGGTGGCTCAGAACCATCAAAAAACGTTGAAATATAGTTCAAATTCAATAAAAATCGACAAAAATACAGTTCCTAGCTAAAATTTGATGGTTTCGTTGCACTTTCCGAGCCCGTAGGGTATCTGATTGGCTTAAAAGTACAAGAAAACACTTCAAAAGTGACGTTTCTGAAGAATTTTAACAGTTTTCTTGTATCTACGAACGCCAGAATGCATAAAATTGACCTAAACGTCTCCTTTTCCTATTCTGAGTCGATTCTGCATGCTTTAAGTGTGTTTGGTGGCTCAGAACCATCAAAAAACGTTGAAATATAGTTCAAATTCAATAAAAATCGACAAAAATACAGTTTCTAGCTAAAATTTGATGGTTCCGTTGCACTTTCCGAGCCCGTAGGGTATCTGATTGGCTTAAAAGTACAAGAAAACACTTCAAAAGTGACGTTTCTGAAGAATTTTAACAGTTTTCTTGTATCTACGAACGCCAGAATGCATAAAATTGACCTAAACTTCTCCTTTTCCTATTCTGAGTCGATTCTTCATGCTTTAAGTGTGTTTGGTGGCTCAGAACCATCAAAAAACGTTGAAATATAGTTCAAATTCAATAAAAATCGACAAAAATACAGTTTCTAGCTAAAATTTGATGGTTTCGTTGCACTTTCCGAGCCCGTAGGGTATCTGATTGGCTTAAAAGTACAAGAAAACACTTCAAAAGTGACGTTTCTGAAGAATTTTAACAGTTTTCTTGTATCTACGAACGCCAGAATGCATAAAATTGACCTAAACGTCTCCTTTTCCTATTCTGAGTCGATTCTGCATGCTTTAAGTGTGTTTGGTGGCTCAGAACCATCAAAAAACGTTGAAATATAGTTCAAATTCAATAAAAATCGACAAAAATACAGTTTCTAGCTAAAATTTGATGGTTTCGTTGCACTTTCCGAGCCCGTTGGGTATCTGATTGGCTTAAAAGTACAAGAAAACACTTCAAAAGTGACGTTTCTGAAGAATTTTAACAGTTTTCTTGTATCTACGAACGCCAGAATGCATAAAATTGACCTAAACGTCTCCTTTTCCTATTCTGAGTCGATTCTGCATGCTTTAAGTGTGTTTGGTGGCTCAGAACCATCAAAAAACGTTGAAATATAGTTCAAATTCAATAAAAATCGACAAAAATACAGTTTCTAGCTAAAATTTGATGGTTTCGTTGCACTTTCCGAGCCCGTAGGGTATCTGATTGGCATAAAAGTACAAGAAAACACTTCAAAAGTGACGTTTCTGAAGAATTTTAACAGTTTTCTTGTATCTACGAACGCCAGAATGCATAAAATTGACCTAAACGTCTCCTTTTACTATTCTGAGTCGATTCTGCATGCTTTAAGTGTGTTTGGTGGCTCAGAACCATCAAAAAACGTTGAAATATAGTTCAAATTCAATAAAAATCGACAAAAATACAGTTTCTAGCTAAAATTTGATGGTTTCGTTGCAATTTCCGAGCCCGTAGGGTATCTGATTGGCTTAAAAGTACAAGAAAACACTTCAAAAGTGACGTTTCTGAAGAATTTTAACAGTTTTCTTGTATCTACGAACGCCAGAATGCATAAAATTGACCTAAACGTCTCCTTTTCCAATTCTGAGTCGATTCTGCATGCTTTAAGTGTGTTTGGTGGCTCAGAACCATCAAAAAACGTTGAAATATAGTTCAAATTCAATAAAAATCGACAAAAATACAGTTTCTAGCTAAAATTTGATGGTTTCGTTGCACTTTCCGAGCCCGTAGGGTATCTGATTGGCTTAAAAGTACAAGAAAACACTTCAAAAGTGACGTTTCTGAAGAATTTTAACAGTTTTCTTGTATCTACGAACGCCAGAATGCATAAAATTGACCTAAACGTCTCCTTTTCCTATTCTGAGTCGATTCTGCATGCTTTAAGTGTGTTTGGTGGCTCAGAACCATCAAAAAACGTTGAAATATAGTTCAAATTCAATAAAAATCGACAAAAATACAGTTTCTAGCTAAAATTTGATGGTTTCGTTGCACTTTCCGAGCCCGTAGGGTATCTGATTGGCTTAAAAGTACAAGAAAACACTTCAAAAGTGACGTTTCTGAAGAATTTTAACAGTTTTCTTGTATCTACGAACGCCAGAATGCATAAAATTGACCTAAACGTCTCCTTTTCCTATTCTGAGTCGATTCTGCATGCTTTAAGTGTGTTTGGTGGCTCAGAACCATCAAAAAACGTTGAAATATAGTTCAAATTCAATAAAAATCGACAAAAATACAGTTTCTAGCTAAAATTTGATGGTTTCGTTGCACTTTCCGAGCCCGTAGGGTATCTGATTGGCTTAAAAGTACAAGAAAACACTTCAAAAGTGACGTTTCTGAAGAATTTTAACAGTTTTCTTGTATCTACGAACGCCAGAATGCATAAAATTGACCTAAACGTCTCCTTTTCCTATTCTGAGTCGATTCTGCATGCTTTAAGTGTGTTTGGTGGCTCAGAACCATCAAAAAACGTTGAAATATAGTTCAAATTCAATAAAAATCGACAAAAATACAGTTTCTAGCTAAAATTTGATGGTTTCGTTGCACTTTCCGAGCCCGTAGGGTATCTGATTGGCTTAAAAGTACAAGAAAACACTTCAAAAGTGACGTTTCTGAAGAATTTTAACAGTTTTCTTGTATCTACGAACGCCAGAATGCATAAAATTGACCTAAACGTCTCCTTTTACTATTCTGAGTCGATTCTGCATGCTTTAAGTGTGTTTGGTGGCTCAGAACCATCAAAAAACGTTGAAATATAGTTCAAATTCAATAAAAATCGACAAAAATACAGTTTCTAGCTAAAATTTGATGGTTTCGTTGCACTTTCCGAGCCCGTAGGGTATCTGATTGGCTTAAAAGTACAAGAAAACACTTCAAAAGTGACGTTTCTGAAGAATTTTAACAGTTTTCTTGTATCTACGAACGCCAGAATGCTTAAAATTGACCTAAACGTCTCCTTTTCCTATTCTGAGTCGATTCTGCATGCTTTAAGTGTGTTTGGTGGCTCAGAACCATCAAAAAACGTTGAAATATAGTTCAAATTCAATAAAAATCGACAAAAATACAGTTTCTAGCTAAAATTTGATGGTTTCGTTGCACTTTCCGAGCCCGTAGGGTATCTGATTGGCTTAAAAGTACAAGAAAACACTTCAAAAGTGACGTTTCTGAAGAATTTTAACAGTTTTCTTGTATCTACGAACGCCAGAATGCATAAAATTGACCTAAACGTCTCCTTTTCCTATTCTGAGTCGATTCTGCATGCTTTAAGTGTGTTTGGTGGCTCAGAACCATCAAAAAACGTTGAAATATAGTTCAAATTCAATAAAAATCGACAAAAATACAGTTTCTAGCTAAAATTTGATGGTTTCGTTGCACTTTCCGAGCCCGTAGGGTATCTGATTGGCTTAAAAGTACAAGAAAGCACTTCAAAAGTGACGTTTCTGAAGAATTTTAACAGTTTTCTTGTATCTACGAACGCCAGAATGCATAAAATTGACCTAAACGTCTCCTTTTCCTATTCTGAGTCGATTCTGCATGCTTTAAGTGTGTTTGGTGGCTCAGAACCATCAAAAAACGTTGAAATATAGTTCAAATTCAATAAAAATCGACAAAAATACAGTTTCTAGCTAAAATTTGATGGTTTCATTGCACTTTCCGAGCCCGTAGGGTATCTGATTGGCTTAAAAGTACAAGAAAACACTTCAAAAGTGACGTTTCTGAAGAATTTTAACAGTTTTCTTGTATCTGCGAACGCCAGAATGCATAAAATTGACCTAAACGTCTCCTTTTCCTATTCTGAGTCGATTCTGCATGCTTTAAGTGTGTTTGGTGGCTCAGAACCATCAAAAAACGTTGAAATATAGTTCAAATTCAATAAAAATCGACAAAAATACAGTTTCTAGCTAAAATTTGATGGTTTCGTTGCACTTTCCGAGCCCGTAGGGTATCTGATTGGCTTAAAAGTACAAGAAAACACTTCAAAAGTGACGTTTCTGAAGAATTTTAACAGTTTTCTTGTATCTACGAACGCCAGAATGCATAAAATTGACCTAAACGTCTCCTTTTCCTATTCTGAGTCGATTCTGCATGCTTTAAGTGTGTTTGGTGGCTCAGAACCATCAAAAAACGTTGAAATATAGTTCAAATTCAATAAAAATCGACAAAAATACAGTTTCTAGCTAAAATTTGATGGTTTCGTTGCACTTTCCGAGCCCGTAGGGTATCTGATTGGCTTAAAAGTACAAGAAAACACTTCAAAAGTGACGTTTCTGAAGAATTTTAACAGTTTTCTTGTATCTACGAACGCCAGAATGCATAAAATTGACCTAAACGTCTCCTTTTCCTATTCTGAGTCGATTCTGCATGCTTTAAGTGTGTTTGGTGGCTCAGAACCATCAAAAAACGTTGAAATATAGTTCAAATTCAATAAAAATCGACAAAAATACAGTTTCTAGCTAAAATTTGATGGTTCCGTTGCACTTTCCGAGCCCGTAGGGTATCTGATTGGCTTAAAAGTACAAGAAAACACTTCAAAAGTGACGTTTCTGAAGAATTTTAACAGTTTTCTTGTATCTACGAACGCCAGAATGCATAAAATTGACCTAAACTTCTCCTTTTCCTATTCTGAGTCGATTCTTCATGCTTTAAGTGTGTTTGGTGGCTCAGAACCATCAAAAAACGTTGAAATATAGTTCAAATTCAATAAAAATCGACAAAAATACAGTTTCTAGCTAAAATTTGATGGTTTCGTTGCACTTTCCGAGCCCGTAGGGTATCTGATTGGCTTAAAAGTACAAGAAAACACTTCAAAAGTGACGTTTCTGAAGAATTTTAACAGTTTTCTTGTATCTACGAACGCCAGAATGCATAAAATTGACCTAAACGTCTCCTTTTCCTATTCTGAGTCGATACTGCATGCTTTAAGTGTGTTTGGTGGCTCAGAACCATCAAAAAACGTTGAAATATAGTTCAAATTCAATAAAAATCGACAAAAATACAGTTTCTAGCTAAAATTTGATGGTTTCGTTGCACTTTCCGAGCCCGTTGGGTATCTGATTGGCTTAAAAGTACAAGAAAACACTTCAAAAGTGACGTTTCTGAAGAATTTTAACAGTTTTCTTGTATCTACGAACGCCAGAATGCATAAAATTGACCTAAACGTCTCCTTTTCCTATTCTGAGTCGATTCTGCATGCTTTAAGTGTGTTTGGTGGCTCAGAACCATCAAAAAACGTTGAAATATAGTTCAAATTCAATAAAAATCGACAAAAATACAGTTTCTAGCTAAAATTTGATGGTTTCGTTGCACTTTCCGAGCCCGTAGGGTATCTGATTGGCATAAAAGTACAAGAAAACACTTCAAAAGTGACGTTTCTGAAGAATTTTAACAGTTTTCTTGTATCTACGAACGCCAGAATGCATAAAATTGACCTAAACGTCTCCTTTTACTATTCTGAGTCGATTCTGCATGCTTTAAGTGTGTTTGGTGGCTCAGAACCATCAAAAAACGTTGAAATATAGTTCAAATTCAATAAAAATCGACAAAAATACAGTTTCTAGCTAAAATTTGATGGTTTCGTTGCAATTTCCGAGCCCGTAGGGTATCTGATTGGCTTAAAAGTACAAGAAAACACTTCAAAAGTGACGTTTCTGAAGAATTTTAACAGTTTTCTTGTATCTACGAACGCCAGAATGCATAAAATTGACCTAAACGTCTCCTTTTCCTATTCTGAGTCGATTCTGCATGCTTTAATTGTGTTTGGTGGCTCAGAACCATCAAAAAACGTTGAAATATAGTTCAAATTCAATAAAAATCGACAAAAATACAGTTTCTAGCTAAAATTTGATGGTTTCGTTGCACTTTCCGAGCCCGTAGGGTATCTGATTGGCTTAAAAGTACAAGAAAACACTTCAAAAGTGACGTTTCTGAAGAATTTTAACAGTTTTCTTGTATCTACGAACGCCAGAATGCATAAAATTGACCTAAACGTCTCCTTTTCCTATTCTGAGTCGATTCTGCATGCTTTAAGTGTGTTTGGTGGCTCAGAACCATCAAAAAACGTTGAAATATAGTTCAAATTCAATAAAAATCGACAAAAATACAGTTTCTAGCTAAAATTTGATGGTTTCGTTGCACTTTCCGAGCCCGTAGGGTATCTGATTGGCTTAAAAGTACAAGAAAACACTTCAAAAGTGACGTTTCTGAAGAATTTTAACAGTTTTCTTGTATCTACGAACGCCAGAATGCATAAAATTGACCTAAACGTCTCCTTTTCCTATTCTGAGTCGATTCTGCATGCTTTAAGTGTGTTTGGTGGCTCAGAACCATCAAAAAACGTTGAAATATAGTTCAAATTCAATAAAAATCGACAAAAATACAGTTTCTAGCTAAAATTTGATGGTTTCGTTGCACTTTCCGAGCCCGTAGGGTATCTGATTGGCTTAAAAGTACAAGAAAACACTTCAAAAGTGACGTTTCTGAAGAATTTTAACAGTTTTCTTGTATCTACGAACGCCAGAATGCATAAAATTGACCTAAACGTCTCCTTTTCCTATTCTGAGTCGATTCTGCATGCTTTAAGTGTGTTTGGTGGCTCAGAACCATCAAAAAACGTTGAAATATAGTTCAAATTCAATAAAAATCGACAAAAATACAGTTTCTAGCTAAAATTTGATGGTTTCGTTGCACTTTCCGAGCCCGTAGGGTATCTGATTGGCTTAAAAGTACAAGAAAACACTTCAAAAGTGACGTTTCTGAAGAATTTTAACAGTTTTCTTGTATCTACGAACGCCAGAATGCATAAAATTGACCTAAACGTCTCCTTTTCCTATTCTGAGTCGATTCCGCATGCTTTAAGTGTGTTTGGTGGCTCAGAACCATCAAAAAACGTTGAAATATAGTTCAAATTCAATAAAAATCGACAAAAATACAGTTTCTAGCTAAAATTTGATGGTTTCGTTGCACTTTCCGAGCCCGTAGGGTATCTGATTGGCTTAAAAGTACAAGAAAACACTTCAAAAGTGACGTTTCTGAAGAATTTTAACAGTTTTCTTGTATCTACGAACGCCAGAATGCATAAAATTGACCTAAACGTCTCCTTTTCCTATTCTGAGTCGATTCTGCATGCTTTAAGTGTGTTTGGTGGCTCAGAACCATCAAAAAACGTTGAAATATAGTTCAAATTCAATAAAAATCGACAAAAATACAGTTTCTAGCTAAAATTTGATGGTTTCGTTGCACTTTCCGAGCCCGTAGGGTATCTGATTGGCTTAAAAGTACAAGAAAACACTTCAAAAGTGACGTTTCTGAAGAATTTTAACAGTTTTCTTGTATCTACGAACGCCAGAATGCATAAAATTGACCTAAACGTCTCCTTTTCCTATTCTGAGTCGATTCTGCATGCTTTAAGTGTGTTTGGTGGCTCAGAACCATCAAAAAACGTTGAAATATAGTTCAAATTCAATAAAAATCGACAAAAATACAGTTTCTAGCTAAAATTTGATGGTTTCGTTGCACTTTCCGAGCCCGTAGGGTATCTGATTGGCTTAAAAGTACAAGAAAACACTTCAAAAGTGACGTTTCTGAAGAATTTTAACAGTTTTCTTGTATCTACGAACGCCAGAATGCATAAAATTGACCTAAACGTCTCCTTTTCCTATTCTGAGTCGATTCTGCATGCTTTAAGTGTGTTTGGTGGCTCAGAACCATCAAAAAACGTTGAAATATAGTTCAAATTCAATAAAAATCGACAAAAATACAGTTTCTAGCTAAAATTTGATGGTTTCGTTGCAATTTCCGAGCCCGTAGGGTATCTGATTGGCTTAAAAGTACAAGAAAACACTTCAAAAGTGACGTTTCTGAAGAATTTTAACAGTTTTCTTGTATCTACGAACGCCAGAATGCATAAAATTGACCTAAACGTCTCCTTTTCCTATTCTGAGTCGATTCTGCATGCTTTAAGTGTGTTTGGTGGCTCAGAACCATCAAAAAACGTTGAAATATAGTTCAAATTCAATAAAAATCGACAAAAATACAGTTTCTAGCTAAAATTTGATGGTTTCGTTGCACTTTCCGAGCCCGTAGGGTATCTGATTGGCTTAAAAGTACAAGAAAACACTTCAAAAGTGACGTTTCTGAAGAATTTTAACAGTTTTCTTGTATCTACGAACGCCAGAATGCATAAAATTGACCTAAACGTCTCCTTTTCCTATTCTGAGTCGATTCTGCATGCTTTAAGTGTGTTTGGTGGCTCAGAACCATCAAAAAACGTTGAAATATAGTTCAAATTCAATAAAAATCGACAAAAATACAGTTTCTAGCTAAAATTTGATGGTTTCGTTGCACTTTCCGAGCCCGTAGGGTATCTGATTGGCTTAAAAGTACAAGAAAACACTTCAAAAGTGACGTTTCTGAAGAATTTTAACAGTTTTCTTGTATCTACGAACGCCAGAATGCATAAAATTGACCTAAACGTCTCCTTTTCCTATTCTGAGTCGATTCTGCATGCTTTAAGTGTGTTTGGTGGCTCAGAACCATCAAAAAACGTTGAAATATAGTTCAAATTCAATAAAAATCGACAAAAATACAGTTTCTAGCTAAAATTTGATGGTTTCGTTGCACTTTCCGAGCCCGTAGGGTATCTGATTGGCTTAAAAGTACAAGAAAACACTTCAAAAGTGACGTTTCTGAAGAATTTTAACAGTTTTCTTGTATCTACGAACGCCAGAATGCATAAAATTGACCTAAACGTCTCCTTTTCCTATTCTGAGTCGATTCTGCATGCTTTAAGTGTGTTTGGTGGCTCAGAACCATCAAAAAACTTTGAAATATAGTTCAAATTCAATAAAAATCGACAAAAATACAGTTTCTAGCTAAAATTTGATGGTTTCGTTGCACTTTCCGAGCCCGTAGGGTATCTGATTGGCTTAAAAGTACAAGAAAACACTTCAAAAGTGACGTTTCTGAAGAATTTTAACAGTTTTCTTGTATCTACGAACGCCAGAATGCATAAAATTGACCTAAACGTCTCCTTTTCCTATTCTGAGTCGATTCTGCATGCTTTAAGTGTGTTTGGTGGCTCAGAACCATCAAAAAACGTTGAAATATAGTTCAAATTCAATAAAAATCGACAAAAATACAGTTTCTAGCTAAAATTTGATTGTTTCGTTGCACCTTCCGAGCCCGTAGGGTATCTGATTGGCTTAAAAGTACAAGAAAACACTTCAAAAGTGACGTTTCTGAAGAATTTTAACAGTTTTCTTGTATCTACGAACGCCAGAATGCATAAAATTGACCTAAACGTCTCCTTTTCCTATTCTGAGTCGATTCTGCATGCTTTAAGTGTGTTTGGTGGCTCAGAACCATCAAAAAACGTTGAAATATAGTTCAAATTCAATAAAAATCGACAAAAATACTGTTTCTAGCTAAAATTTGATGGTTTCGTTGCACTTTCCGAGCCCGTAGGGTATCTGATTGGCTTAAAAGTACAAGAAAACACTTAAAAAGTGACGTTTCTGAAGAATTTTAACAGTTTTCTTGTATCTACGAACGCCAGAATGCATAAAATTGACCTAAACGTCTCCTTTTCCTATTCTGAGTCGATTCTGCATGCTTTAAGTGTGTTTGGTGGCTCAGAACCATCAAAAAACGTTGAAATATAGCTCAAATTCAATAAAAATCGACAAAAATACTGTTTCTAGCTAAAATTTGATGGTTTCGTTGAACTTTCCGAGCCCGTAGGGTATCTGATTGGCTTAAAAGTACAAGAAAACACTTCAAAAGTGACGTTTCTGAAGAATTTTAACAGTTTTCTTGTATCTACGAACGCCAGAATGCATAAAATTGACCTAAACGTCTCCTTTTCCTATTCTGAGTCGATTCTGCATGCTTTAAGTGTGTTTGGTGGCTCAGAACCATCAAAAAACGTTGAAATATAGTTCAAATTCAATAAAAATCGACAAAAATACAGTTTCTAGCTAAAATTTGATGGTTTCGTTGCACTTTCCGAGCCCGTAGGGTATCTGATTGGCTTAAAAGTACAAGAAAACACTTCAAAAGTGACGTTTCTGAAGAATTTTAACAGTTTTCTTGTATCTACGAACGCCAGAATGCATAAAATTGACCTAAACGTCTCCTTTTCCTATTCTGAGTCGATTCTGCATGCTTTAAGTGTGTTTGGTGGCTCAGAACCATCAAAAAACGTTGAAATATAGTTCAAATTCAATAAAAATCGACAAAAATACAGTTTCTAGCTAAATTTGATGGTTTCGTTGCACTTTCCGAGCCCGTAGGGTATCTGATTGGCTTAAAAGTACAAGAAAACACTTCAAAAGTGACGTTTCTGAAGAATTTTAACAGTTTTCTTGTATCTACGAACGCCAGAATGCATAAAATTGACCTAAACGTCTCCTTTTCCTATTCTGAGTCGATTCTGCATGCTTTAAGTGTGTTTGGTGGCTCAGAACCATCAAAAAACGTTGAAATATAGTTCAAATTCAATAAAAATCGACAAAAATACAATACAGTTTCTAGCTAAAATTTGATTGTTTCGTTGCACTTTCCGAGCCCGTAGGGTATCTGATTGGCTTAAAAGTACAAGAAAACACTTCAAAAGTGACGTTCCTGAAGAATTTTAACAGTTTTCTTGTATCTACGAACGCCAGAATGCATAAAATTGACCTAAACGTCTCCTTTTCCTATTCTGAGTCGATTCTGCATGCTTTAAGTGTGTTTGGTGGCTCAGAACCATCAAAAAACGTTGAAATATAGTTCAAATTCAATAAAAATCGACAAAAATACAGTTTCTAGCTAAAATTTGATGGTTTCGTTGCACTTTCCGAGCCCGTAGGGTATCTGATTGGCTTAAAAGTACAAGAAAACACTTCAAAAGTGACGTTTCTGAAGAATTTTAACAGTTTTCTTGTATCTACGAACGCCAGAATGCATAAAATTGACCTAAACGTCTCCTTTTCCTATTCTGAGTCGATTCTGCATGCTTTAAGTGTGTTTGGTGGCTCAGAACCATCAAAAAACGTTGAAATATAGTTCAAATTCAATAAAAATCGCCAAAAATCAGTTTCTAGCTAAAATTTGATGGTTTCGTTGCACTTTCCGAGCCCGTAGGGTATCTGATTGGCTTAAAAGTACAAGAAAACACTTCAAAAGTGACGTTTCTGAAGAATTTTAACAGTTTTCTTGTATCTACGAACGCCAGAATGCTTAAAATTGACCTAAACGTCTCCTTTTCCTATTCTGAGTCGATTCTGCATGCTTTAAGTGTGTTTGGTGGCTCAGAACCATCAAAAAACGTTGAAATATAGTTCAAATTCAATAAAAATCGACAAAAATACAGTTTCTAGCTAAAATTTGATGGTTTCGTTGCACTTTCCGAGCCCGTAGGGTATCTGATTGGCTTAAAAGTACAAGAAAACACTTCAAAAGTGACGTTTCTGAAGAATTTTAACAGTTTTCTTGTATCTACGAACGCCAGAATGCATAAAATTGACCTAAACGTCTCCTTTTCCTATTCTGAGTCGTTTCTGCATGCTTTAAGTGTGTTTGGTGGCTCAGAACCATCAAAAAACGTTGAAATATAGTTCAAATTCAATAAAAATCGACAAAAATACAGTTTCTAGCTAAAATTTGATGGTTTCGTTGCACTTTCCGAGCCCGTAGGGTATCTGATTGGCTTAAAAGTACAAGAAAACACTTCAAAAGTGACGTTTCTGAAGAATTTTAACAGTTTTCGTGTATCTACGAACGCCAGAATGCATAAAATTGACCTAAACGTCTCCTTTTCCTATTCTGAGTCGATTCTGCATGCTTTAAGTGTGTTTGGTGGCTCAGAACCATCAAAAAACGTTGAAATATAGTTCAAGTTCAATAAAAATCGACAAAAATACAGTTTTTAGCTAAAATTTGATGGTTTCGTTGCACTTTCCGAGCCCGTAGGGTATCTGATTGGCTTAAAAGTACAAGAAAACACTTCAAAAGTGACGTTTCTGAAGAATTTTAACAGTTTTCTTGTATCTACGAACGCCAGAATGCATAAAATTGACCTAAACGTCTCCTTTTCCTATTCTGAGTCGATTCTGCATGCTTTAAGTGTGTTTGGTGGCTCAGAACCATCAAAAAACGTTGAAATATAGTTCAAATTCAATAAAAATCGACAAAAATACAGTTTCTAGCTAAAATTTGATGGTTTCGTTGCACTTTCCGAGCCCGTAGGGTATCTGATTGGCTTAAAAGTACAAGAAAACACTTCAAAAGTGACGTTTCTGAAGAATTTTAACAGTTTTCTTGTATCTACGAACGCCAGAATGCATAAAATTGACCTAAACGTCTCCTTTTCCTATTCTGAGTCGATTCTGCATGCTTTAAGTGTGTTTGGTGGCTCAGAACCATCAAAAAACGTTGAAATATAGTTCAAATTCAATAAAAATCGACAAAAATACAGTTTCTAGCTAAAATTTGATGGTTTCGTTGCACTTTCCGAGCCCGTAGGGTATCTGATTGGCTTAAAAGTACAAGAAAACACTTCAAAAGTGACGTTTCTGAAGAATTTTAACAGTTTTCTTGTATCTACGAACGCCAGAATGCATAAAATTGACCTAAACGTCTCCTTTTCCTATTCTGAGTCGATTCTGCATGCTTTAAGTGTGTTTGGTGGCTCAGAACCATCAAAAAACGTTGAAATATTATTATTATTATTATTATTATTATTTGATAATATAGAGTAGAGTTCCTTTGGAACTATATAACTCAATAGAATAACAATGTGTCTTGTATTACCATTGAAAGAACTCATCAATGCGATTCTTAAACAAATTAACATTTTCCACATCTATTATTTCCGTAGGTAACCTGTTCCAACTTTTTATTACACGAACCGGAAAAAAGTTTTTCATAATGTCGGTTTTAAATTTTGGTACGGACAGTGACAAACGATGCCCTCTTAATCTTTGGGATCCTCTAATCTGAAAAATTTGGTGACCTTCCTTTCCAAGTTTCAAGATTTTAAATGTATGTATCAAGTCCCCTCTTAGTCTACGATCTGAAAGTGTTATCAATTTCATATGTTTCAGACGTGTGTTATAATTGGGTCTTCTAGCGCCAAAGCACCATCTAGTAAACTTACGTTGCACTTTTTCATAAGTTTCAAGATCCTGAATTCTATTTGGGTACCAAACAACATTCGCAAATTCTAAAATTGGGCGAACATATGTTTTAAATATCTTTGCCATTAAAGAAATATTCTTTTTTGAAAACGTTTTATATAAAGTGTACATTCTTAAATTAGCTTTTTTTACTTGTTTTATTATGTGATTTGTCCATGTTAGATTTCTGTGAATTTGAACTCCTAAATCATTATGTTCTGTGACTCTCGATAGACATTCACCTTGTATTTGATAATTTATGTTCGATTTATCCTTACCAATGCGAAGGACTTTACATTTAGATTTATTGAGTGGAATACCCCATTGTTCTCCCCAGTCAAAGATAACGTTAATATCATTTTGTAAAACAGATGCATTAGAAATATGATTGTACACTTTGATATCATCGGCATACATTGCACAAGAGGAAGTTATTAACTTAGGTATATCGGCTGTGTAGAGAAGAAATAACTTGGGCCCTAAGACAGAACCTTGTGGTACTCCACTTAATACATCGAATATATCACTGAAACCATTTCAAACTCTAACAAAAAATTTTCTGTTCGAAAGAAAGCATTCTATCCATCTTAATAAATTTCCACTAATACCATAAGAATTTAATTTCATTAGTAGTAACTTTAAAGGCACTTTATCGAATGCCTTTGAAAAATCTAAGTAGACAACATCAACAGTTTCAGAGTTATCTAAAGCTTTCGACCAATCATTAATGCAAGTTAACAGATTTTGCTCAACAGATCTACCTTTAAGAAACCCAAATTGTTGCCTAGGAATTAATTCATATTTTTGCAGATAAAGATCTAGCTGATCAACTATTATGCTTTCCATAATTTTAACTACTGGGGATGTGAGACTAATCGGTCTATAGTTTTTAACATCAAACCTATTACCACTTTTATAAATGGGCCGTATAAGAGCGATTTTCCAGTCGTTTGGTAGAATTGACATTTTATAGGACTGATCCATTATAATGTGTAAAGGAATTGCAAGTAATTGACTGCAGTGTTTAAATACAGCTGGGGATATCATGTCTGGTCCAGGACAAGATGTTGGTTTAATCAACTCTAACTTTTTAGAGATCATATTAATCTCAAATGTGATATCAGAAAGGGTTCCATCTGTATGACTTTTAATAGGTGACGGTGGTTTATGACTGATATTGTTATATGATTCTGAGAAAAATTTTGCCAACAAATTTGCAGTTTCATTATCACTCATAGTTTTAGAGTTATCTGGACGATTTAACCTCAATTCCTTTGTTACCGACGACAATGCGCGTTTTATATATTTGAATACTACCTTAGGATTCTCGCTACTTACAATACTTTCTTCATAGTTATTTCTAGATTTCTTGATTTCTTTGATTAGTGTGTTCGAAAAAATCCTGTGTGATATGTAATCTTCTGCTAATTTAGTCCTTCTGTATTTTTGCCACATTGCTTTCTTGCGTTTTATTAAATTAAATATGTTACTATTTATCCAAGGTTTTGACGGGTTTGATATGTACGTTTTATAATTCGAACACTCCATCTGTAGACTGAGTAAAGTTGCACAAAATGTTTGCCAGTTTTCTTCAACTGCATTTGAGGTAAGCTTGGTTTTCCAATCAATTTCAGCTAATAGTTTATTGATTTTATTGAAGTCGAGAAATGTTTTCCTGACTATCGTTCTCTTTGGCATAACATTTATACCACTCTGAACATTGAATGTAAGCAATGCATGATCCGATTTACCTATTGGTGGAAGATATTGCAAATCAGTGGCTAAATTGTCATTCGAAACAAAAATCAGATCTAAAAGGCTAGGATTTTGACCACTACGAAAACGAGTAAATTCTTCAACTATTTGAACGGCGTGAGTGTTTGATAAGAAATCAATTAAAGGTAGACAAGAAGCAGGTACATGTAAATCGTAGCTCAGTGGCCAAGAGATTTCAGAGAAATTAAAATCACCGGTAATAACAATATTGTCATATTTTTGAAACAGATCTGTGAGAAAAATGAAAAGCTCTTGGTCGTTTTCAAAGGAGGTGCTAGAGGGACGGTAAATGCACCCAAAAACAAATATAAAACTTTTAAATGTTATTAACAGGAACAAACATTCCGCTCCACGCAAAGCATTGGGGATAATATCAACAGTGTACTGTAAAAAAATATTATTATTTAAATAAATACAAACCCCTCCACCTCTCGAATGAACTCTATCATGCCTATAAATTTTATACCCCGGAATATTAACAAGTGAGTCACTATGACTATCATTTAACCATGTTTCCGATACCGCCACAACATTTGGTTTATAAAAATGAACTATAGCTACTAATTCATCGAATTTTGCCAGTAAACTATCTAGATTTGTATAACAGCAACACCAGTTCTGAATCACGGATGTTATAGAAGAGTATGGCTCTAAAGAAAGATTGCATCTATTCATCAAGGACAATTCTGGTTGCTATTGTTTCAAAAGCAGGCTCTTTTTAAATTTCTCAACCTCACGCAAATATACAGGACACGATAAATCCCAAGCTCCATGATTTGCATCTAATAACTCCTTATCATTATTTATAGCTTTCATACAGTTTACGCATTTAAGATATTCAGCTTTGCAATCTGAATGAGAGTGATCTAACTTTTCCGAGACACCACATTTAGGACACGATTTCTGATTAGAACAATGTTTAGAAGAATGGTGGAACCCGTTACAGTTGTAACAACGCATTATTTCGACAGCATCAAAAATATAACAATGATCGTACCCTATGAATAAATCTCCAACCTTAATAAGAGTGTCATAAGAATTTTTGTCCAACTGGATTAATGCTTGGTAGACTTTGGGGTTTTTCTTAGTAGGAAAGGATTTTATTAAAGAGCAATCAATACTCAGGTTGATACTGGTGCAGTTATTACGTACAGCGTGTTCAATATACTCAATTATTTCTTCAGCATTATACATTTCAGTCATTCCAACAATTTTGATACGAGGCTGAAATATAGTTCAAATTCAATAAAAATCGACAAAAATACAGTTTCTAGCTAAAATTTGATGGTTTCGTTGCACTTTCCGAGCCCGTAGGGTATCTGATTGGCTTAAAAGTACAAGAAAACACTTCAAAAGTGACGTTTCTGAAGAATTTTAACAGTTTTCTTGTATCTACGAACGCCAGAATGCATAAAATTGACCTAAACGTCTCCTTTTCCTATTCTGAGTCGATTCTGCATGCTTTAAGTGTGTTTGGTGGCTCAGAACCATCAAAAAACGTTGAAATATAGTTCAAATTCAATAAAAATCGACAAAAATACAGTTTCTAGCTAAAATTTGATGGTTTCGTTGCACTTTCCGAGCCCGTAGGGTATCTGATTGGCTTAAAAGTACAAGAAAACACTTCAAAAGTGACGTTTCTGAAGAATTTTAACAGTTTTCTTGTATCTACGAACGCCAGAATGCATAAAATTGACGTAAACGTCTCCTTTTCCTATTCTGAGTCGATTCTGCATGCTTTAAGTGTGTTTGGTGGCTCAGAACCATCAAAAAACGTTGAAATATAGTTCAAATTCAATAAAAATTGACAAAAATACAGTTTCTAGCTAAAATTTGATGGTTTCGTTGCACTTTCCGAGCCCGTAGGGTATCTGATTGGCTTAAAAGTACAAGAAAACACTTCAAAAGTGACGTTTCTGAAGAATTTTAACAGTTTTCTTGTATCTACGAACGCCAGAATGCATAAAATTGACCTAAACGTCTCCTTTTCCTATTCTGAGTCGATTCTGCATGCTTTAAGTGTGTTTGGTGGCTCAGAACCATCAAAAAACGTTGAAATATAGTTCAAATTCAATAAAAATCGACAAAAATACAGTTTCTAGCTAAAATTTGATGGTTTCGCTGCACTTTCCGAGCCCGTAGGGTATCTGATTGGCTTAAAAGTACAAGAAAACACTTCAAAAGTGACGTTTCTGAAGAATTTTAACAGTTTTCTTGTATCTACGAACGCCAGAATGCATAAAATTGACCTAAACGTCTCCTTTTCCTATTCTGAGTCGATTCTGCATGCTTTAAGTGTGTTTGGTGGCTCAGAACCATCAAAAAACGTTGAAATATAGTTCAAATTCAATAAAAATCGACAAAAATACAGTTTCTAGCTAAAATTTGATGGTTTCGTTGCACTTTCCGAGCCCGTAGGGTATCTGATTGGCTTAAAAGTACAAGAAAACACTTCAAAAGTGACGTTTCTGAAGAATTTTAACAGTTTTCTTGCATCTACGAACGCCAGAATGCATAAAATTGACCTAAACGTCTCCTTTTCCTATTCTGAGTCGATTCTGCATGCTTTAAGTGTGTTTGGTGGCTCAGAACCATCAAAAAACGTTGAAATATAGTTCAAATTCAATAAAAATCGACAAAAATACAGTTTTTAGCTAAAATTTGATGGTTTCGTTGCACTTTCCGAGACCGTAGGGTATCTGATTGGCTTAAAAGTACAAGAAAACACTTCAAAAGTGACGTTTCTGAAGAATTTTAACAGTTTTCTTGTATCTACGAACGCCAGAATGCATAAAATTGACCTAAACGTCTCCTTTTCCTATTCTGAGTCGATTCTGCATGCTTTAAGTGTGTTTGGTGGCTCAGAACCATCAAAAAACGTTGAAATATAGTTCAAATTCAATAAAAATCGACAAAAATACAGTTTCTAGCTAAAATTTGATGGTTTCGTTGCACTTTCCGAGCCCGTCGGGTATCTGATTGGCTTAAAAGTACAAGAAAACACTTAAAAAGTGACGTTTCTGAAGAATTTTAACAGTTTTCTTGTATCTACGAACGCCAGAATGCATAAAATTGACCTAAACGTCTCCTTTTCCTATTCTGAGTCGATTCTGCATGCTTTAAGTGTGTTTGGTGGCTCAGAACCATCAAAAAACGTTGAAATATAGTTCAAATTCAATAAAAATCGACAAAAATACAGTTTCTAGCTAAAATTTGATGGTTTCGTTGCACTTTCCGAGCCCGTAGGGTATCTGATTGGCTTAAAAGTACAAGAAAACACTTCAAAAGTGACGTTTCTGAAGAATTTTAACAGTTTTCTTGTATCTACGAACGCCAGAATGCATAAAATTGACCTAAACGTCTCCTTTTCCTATTCTGAGTCGATTCTGCATGCTTTAAGTGTGTTTGGTGGCTCAGAACCATCAAAAAACGTTGAAATATAGTTCAAATTCAATAAAAATCGACAAAAATACAGTTTCTAGCTAAAATTTGATGGTTTCGTTGCACTTTCCGAGCCCGTAGGGTATCTGATTGGCTAAAAAGTACAAGAAAACACTTCAAAAGTGACGTTTCTGAAGAATTTTAACAGTTTTCTTGTATCTACGAACGCCAGAATGCATAAAATTGACCTAAACTTCTCCTTTTCCTATTCTGAGTCGATTCTGCATGCTTTAAGTGTGTTTGGTGGCTCAGAACCATCAAAAAACGTTGAAATATAGTTCAAATTCAATAAACATCGACAAAAATACAGTTTCTAGCTAAAATTTGATGGTTTCGTTGCACTTTCCGAGCCCGTAGGGTATCTGATTGGCTTAAAAGTACAAGAAAACACTTCAAAAGTGACGTTTCTGAGGAATTTTAACAGTTTTCTTGTATCTACGAACGCCAGAATGCATAAAATTGACCTAAACGTCTCCTTTTCCTATTCTGAGTCGATTCTGCATGCTTTAAATGTGTTTGGTGGCTCAGAACCATCAAAAAACGTTGAAATATAGTTCAAATTCAATAAAAATCGACAAAAATACAGTTTCTAGCTAAAATTTGATGGTTTCGTTGCACTTTCCGAGCCCGTAGGGTATCTGATTGGCTTAAAAGTACAAGAAAACACTTCAAAAGTGACGTTTCTGAAGAATTTTAACAGTTTTCTTGTATCTACGAACGCCAGAATGCATAAAATTGACCTAAACGTCTCCTTTTCCTATTCTGAGTCGATTCTGCATGCTTTAAGTGTGTTTGGTGGCTCAGAACCATCAAAAAACGTTGAAATATAGTTCAAATTCAATAAAAATCGACAAAAATACAGTTTCTAGCTAAAATTTGATGGTTTCGTTGCACTTTCCGAGCCCGTAGGGTATCTGATTGGCTTAAAAGTACAAGAAAACACTTCAAAAGTGACGTTTCTGAAGAATTTTAACAGTTTTCTTGTATCTACGAACGCCAGAATGCATAAAATTGACCTAAACGTCTCCTTTTCCTATTCTGAGTCGATTCTGCATGCTTTAAGTGTGTTTGGTGGCTCAGAACCATCAAAAAACGTTGAAATATAGTTCAAATTCAATAAAAATCGACAAAAATACAGTTTCTAGCTAAAATTTGATGGTTTCGTTGCACTTTCCGAGCCCGTTGGGTATCTGATTGGCTTAAAAGTACAAGAAAACACTTCAAAAGTGACGTTTCTGAAGAATTTTAACAGTTTTCTTGTATCTACGAACGCCAGAATGCATAAAATTGACCTAAACGTCTCCTTTTCCTATTCTGAGTCGATTCTGCATGCTTTAAGTGTGTTTGGTGGCTCAGAACCATCAAAAAACGTTGAAATATAGTTCAAATTCTATAAAAATCGACAAAAATACAGTTTCTAGCTAAAATTTGATGGTTTCGTTGCACTTTCCGAGCCCGTAGGGTATCTGATTGGCTTAAAAGTACAAGAAAACACTTCAAAAGTGACGTTTCTGAAGAATTTTAACAGTTTTCTTGTATCTACGAACGCCAGAATGCATAAAATTGACCTAAACGTCTCCTTTTCCTATTCTGAGTCGATTCTGCATGCTTTAAGTGTGTTTGGTGGCTCAGAACCATCAAAAAACGTTGAAATATAGTTCAAATTCAATAAAAATCGACAAAAATACAGTTTCTAGCTAAAATTTGATGGTTTCGTTGCACTTTCCGAGCCCGTAGTGTATCTGATTGGCTTAAAAGTACAAGAAAACACTTCAAAAGTGACGTTTCTGAAGAATTTTAACAGTTTTCTTGTATCTACGAACGCCAGAATGCATAAAATTGACCTAAACGTCTCCTTTTCCTATTCTGAGTCGATTCTGCATGCTTTAAGTGTGTTTGGTGGCTCAGAACCATCAAAAAACGTTGAAATATAGTTCAAATTCAATAAAAATCGACAAAAATACAGTTTCTAGCTAAAATTTGATGGTTTCGTTGCACTTTCCGAGCCCGTAGGGTATCTGATTGGCTTAAAAGTACAAGAAAACACTTCAAAAGTGACGTTTCTGAAGAATTTTAACAGTTTTCTTGTATCTACGAACGCCAGAATGCATAAAATTGACCTAAACGTCTCCTTTTCCTATTCTGAGTCGATTCTGCATGCTTTAAGTGTGTTTGGTGGCTCAGAACCATCAAAAAACGTTGAAATATAGTTCAAATTCAATAAAAATCGACAAAAATACAGTTTCTAGCTAAAATTTGATGGTTTCGTTGCACTTTCCGAGCCCGTAGGGTATCTGATTGGCTTAAAAGTACAAGAAAACACTTCAAAAGTGACGTTTCTGAAGAATTTTAACAGTTTTCTTGTATCTACGAACGCCAGAATGCATAAAATTGACCTAAACGTCTCCTTTTCCTATTCTGAGTCGATTCTGCATGCTTTAAGTGTGTTTGGTGGCTCAGAACCATCAAAAAACGTTGAAATATAGTTCAAATTCTATAAAAATCGACAAAAATACAGTTTCTAGCTAAAATTTGATGGTTTCGTTGCAATTTCCGAGCCCGTAGGGTATCTGATTGGCTTAAAAGTACAAGAAAACACTTCAAAAGTGACGTTTCTGAAGAATTTTAACAGTTTTCTTGTATCTACGAACGCCAGAATGCATAAAATTGACCTAAACGTCTCCTTTTCCTATTCTGAGTCGATTCTGCATGCTTTAAGTGTGTTTGGTGGCTCAGAACCATCAAAAAACGTTGAAATATAGTTCAAATTCAATAAAAATCGACAAAAATACAGTTTCTAGCTAAAATTTGATGGTTTCGTTGCACTTTCCGAGCCCGTTGGGTATCTGATTGGCTTAAAAGTACAAGAAAACACTTCAAAAGTGACGTTTCTGAAGAATTTTAACAGTTTTCTTGTATCTACGAACGCCAGAATGCATAAAATTGACCTAAACGTCTCCTTTTCCTATTCTGAGTCGATTCTGCATGCTTTAAGTGTGTTTGGTGGCTCAGAACCATCAAAAAACGTTGAAATATAGTTCAAATTCAATAAAAATCGACAAAAATACAGTTTCTAGCTAAAATTTGATGGTTTCGTTGCACTTTCCGAGCCCGTAGGGTATCTGATTGGCTTAAAAGTACAAGAAAACACTTCAAAAGTGACGTTTCTGAAGAATTTTAACAGTTTTCTTGTATCTACGAACGCCTGAATGCATAAAATTGACCTAAACGTCTCCTTTTCCTATTCTGAGTCGATTCTGCATGCTTTAAGTGTGTTTGGTGGCTCAGAACCATCAAAAAACGTTGAAATATAGTTCAAATTCAATAAAAATCGACAAAAGTACAGTTTCTAGCTAAAATTTGATGGTTTCGTTGCACTTTCCGAGCCCGTTGGGTATCTGATTGGCTTAAAAGTACAAGAAAACACTTCAAAAGTGACGTTTCTGAAGAATTTTAACAGTTTTCTTGTATCTACGAACGCCAGAATGCATAAAATTGACCTAAACGTCTCCTTTTCCTATTCTGAGTCGATTCTGCATGCTTTAAGTGTGTTTGGTGGCTCAGAACCATCAAAAAACGTTGAAATATAGTTCAAATTAAATAAAAATCGACAAAAGTACAGTTTCTAGCTAAAATTTGATGGTTTCGTTGCACTTTCCGAGCCCGTCGGGTATCTGATTGGCTTAAAAGTACAAGAAAACACTTCAAAAGTGACGTTTCTGAAGAATTTTAACAGTTTTCTTGTATCTACGAACGCCAGAATGCATAAAATTGACCTAAACGTCTCCTTTTCCTATTCTGAGTCGATTCTGCATGCTTTAAGTGTGTTTGGTGGCTCAGAACCATCAAAAAACGTTGAAATATAGTTCAAATTAAATAAAAATCGACAAAAGTACAGTTTCTAGCTAAAATTTGATGGTTTCGTTGCACTTTCCGAGCCCGTCGGGTATCTGATTGGCTTAAAAGTACAAGAAAACACTTCAAAAGTGACGTTTCTGAAGAATTTTAACAGTTTTCTTGTATCTACGAACGCCAGAATGCATAAAATTGACCTAAACGTCTCCTTTTCCTATTCTGAGTCGATTCTGCATGCTTTAAGTGTGTTTGGTGGCTCAGAACCATCAAAAAACGTTGAAATATAGTTCAAATTAAATAAAAATCGACAAAAGTACAGTTTCTAGCTAAAATTTGATGGTTTCGTTGCACTTTCCGAGCCCGTCGGGTATCTGATTGGCTTAAAAGTACAAGAAAACACTTCAAAAGTGACGTTTCTGAAGAATTTTAACAGTTTTCTTGTATCTACGAACGCCAGAATGCATAAAATTGACCTAAACGTCTCCTTTTCCTATTCTGAGTCGATTCTGCATGCTTTAAGTGTGTTTGGTGGCTCAGAACCATCAAAAAACGTTGAAATATAGTTCAAATTCTATAAAAATCGACAAAAATACAGTTTCTAGCTAAAATTTGATGGTTTCGTTGCACTTTCCGAGCCCGTAGGTTATCTGATTGGCTTAAAAGTACAAGAAAACACTTCAAAAGTGACGTTTCTGAAGAATTTTAACAGTTTTCTTGTATCTACGAACGCCAGAATGCATAAAATTGACCTAAACGTCTCCTTTTCCTATTCTGAGTCGATTCTGCATGCTTTAAGTGTGTTTGGTGGCTCAGAACCATCAAAAAACTTTGAAATATAGTTCAAATTCAATAAAAATCGACAAAAATACAGTTTCTAGCTAAAATTTGATGGTTTCGTTGCACTTTCCGAGCCCGTAGGGTATCTGATTGGCTTAGAAGTACAAGAAAACACTTCAAAAGTGACGTTTCTGAAGAATTTTAACAGTTTTCTTGTATCTACGAACGCCAGAATGCATAAAATTGACCTAAACGTCTCCTTTTCCTATTCTGAGTCGATTCTGCATGCTTTAAGTGTGTTTGGTGGCTCAGAACCATCAAAAAACGTTGAAATATAGTTCAAATTCAATAAAAATCGACAAAAATACAGTTTCTAGCTAAAATTTGATGGTTTCGTTGCACTTTCCGAGCCCGTAGGGTATCTGATTGGCTTAAAAGTACAAGAAAACACTTCAAAAGTGACGTTTCTGAAGAATTTTAACAGTTTTCTTGTATCTACGAACGCCAGAATGCATAAAATTGACCTAAACGTCTCCTTTTCCTATTCTGAGTCGATTCTGCATGCTTTAAGTGTGTTTGGTGGCTCAGAACCATCAAAAAACGTTGAAATATAGTTCAAATTCAATAAAAATCGACAAAAGTACAGTTTCTAGCTAAAATTTGATGGTTTCGTTGCACTTTCCGAGCCCGTTGGGTATCTGATTGGCTTAAAAGTACAAGAAAACACTTCAAAAGTGACGTTTCTGAAGAATTTTAACAGTTTTCTTGTATCTACGAACGCCAGAATGCATAAAATTGACCTAAACGTCTCCTTTTCCTATTCTGAGTCGATTCTGCATGCTTTAAGTGTGTTTGGTGGCTCAGAACCATCAAAAAACGTTGAAATATAGTTCAAATTAAATAAAAATCGACAAAAGTACAGTTTCTAGCTAAACTTTGATGGTTTCGTTGCACTTTCCGAGCCCGTCGGGTATCTGATTGGCTTAAAAGTACAGGAAAACACTTCAAAAGTGACGTTTCTGAAGAATTTTAACAGTTTTCTTGTATCTACGAACGCCAGAATGCATAAAATTGACCTAAACGTCTCCTTTTCCTATTCTGAGTCGATTCTGCATGCTTTAAGTGTGTTTGGTGGCTCAGAACCATCAAAAAACGTTGAAATATAGTTCAAATTAAATAAAAATCGACAAAAGTACAGTTTCTAGCTAAAATTTGATGGTTTCGTTGCACTTTCCGAGCCCGTCGGGTATCTGATTGGCTTAAAAGTACAAGAAAACACTTCAAAAGTGACGTTTCTGAAGAATTTTAACAGTTTTCTTGTATCTACGAACGCCAGAATGCATAAAATTGACCTAAACGTCTCCTTTTCCTATTCTGAGTCGATTCTGCATGCTTTAAGTGTGTTTGGTGGCTCAGAACCATCAAAAAACGTTGAAATATAGTTCAAATTCAATAAAAATCGACAAAAATACAGTTTCTAGCTAAAATTTGATGGTTTCGTTGCACTTTCCGAGCCCGTAGGTTATCTGATTGGCTTAAAAGTACAAGAAAACACTTCAAAAGTGACGTTTCTGAAGAATTTTAACAGTTTTCTTGTATCTACGAACGCCAGAATGCATAAAATTGACCTAAACGTCTCCTTTTCCTATTCTGAGTCGATTCTGCATGCTTTAAGTGTGTTTGGTGGCTCAGAACCATCAAAAAACTTTGAAATATAGTTCAAATTCAATAAAAATCGACAAAAATACAGTTTCTAGCTAAAATTTGATGGTTTCGTTGCACTTTCCGAGCCCGTAGGGTATCTGATTGGCTTAAAAGTACAAGAAAACACTTCAAAAGTGACGTTTCTGAAGAATTTTAACAGTTTTCTTGTATCTACGAACGCCAGAATGCATAAAATTGACCTAAACGTCTCCTTTTCCTATTCTGAGTCGATTCTGCATGCTTTAAGTGTGTTTGGTGGCTCAGAACCATCAAAAAACGTTGAAATATAGTTCAAATTCAATAAAAATCGACAAAAATACAGTTTCTAGCTAAAATTTGATGGTTTCGTTGCACTTTCCGAGTCCGTAGGGTATCGGATTGGCTTAAAAGTACAAGAAAACACTTCAAAAGTGACGTTTCTGAAGAATTTTAACAGTTTTCTTGTATCTACGAACGCCAGAATGCATAAAATTGACCTAAACGTCTCCTTTTCCTATTCTGAGTCGATTCTGCATGCTTTAAGTGTGTTTGGTGGCTCAGAACCATCAAAAAACGTTGAAATATAGTTCAAATTCAATAAAAATCGACAAAAATACAGTTTCTAGCTAAAATTTGATGGTTTCTTTGCACTTTCCGAGCCCGTAGGGTATCTGATTGGCTTAAAAGTACAAGAAAACACTTCAAAAGTGACGTTTCTGAAGAATTTTAACAGTTTTCTTGTATCTACGAACGCCAGAATGCATAAAATTGACCTAAACGTCTCCTTTTCCTATTCTGAGTCGATTCTGCATGCTTTAAGTGTGTTTGGTGGCTCAGAACCATCAAAAAACGTTGAAATATAGTTCAAATTCAATAAAAATCGACAAAAATACAGTTTCTAGCTAAAATTTGATGGTTTCGTTGCACTTTCCGAGCCCGTTGGGTATCGGATTGGCTTAAAAGTACAAGAAAACACTTCAAAAGTGACGTTTCTGAAGAATTTTAACAGTTTTCTTGTATCTACGAACGCCAGAATGCATAAAATTGACCTAAACGTCTCCTTTTCCTATTCTGAGTCGATTCTGCATGCTTTAAGTGTGTTTGGTGGCTCAGAACCATCAAAAAACGTTGAAATATTGTTCAAATTCAATAAAAATCGACAAAAATACAGTTTCTAGCTAAAATTTGATGGTTTCGTTGCACTTTCCGAGCCCGTAGGGTATCTGATTGGCTTAAAAGTACAAGAAAACACTTCAAAAGTGACGTTTCTGAAGAATTTTAACAGTTTTCTTGTATCTACGAACGCCAGAATGCATAAAATTGACCTAAACGTCTCCTTTTCCTATTCTGAGTCGATTCTGCATGCTTTAAGTGTGTTTGGTGGCTCAGAACCATCAAAAAACGTTAAAATATAGTTCAAATTCAATAAAAAAAGACAAAAATACAGTTTCTAGCTAAAATTTGATGGTTTCGTTGCACTTTCCGAGCCCGTAGGATATCTGATTGGCTTAAAAGTACAAGAAAACACTTCAAAAGTGACGTTTCTGAAGAATTTTAACAGTTTTCTTGTATCTACGAACGCCAGAATGCATAAAATTGACCTAAACGTCTCCTTTTCCTATTCTGAGTCGATTCTGCATGCTTTAAGTGTGTTTGGTGGCTCAGAACCATCAAAAAACGTTGAAATATAGTTCAAATTCAATAAAAATCGACAAAAATACAGTTTCTAGCTAAAATTTGATGGTTTCGTTGCACTTTCCGAGCCCGTACGGTATCTGATTGGCTTAAAAGTACAAGAAAACACTTCAAAAGTGACGTTTCTGAAGAATTTTAACAATTTTCTTGTATCTACGAACGCCAGAATGCATAAAATTGACCTAAACGTCTCCTTTTCCTATTCTGACTCGATTCTGCATGCTTTAAGTGTGTTTGGTGGCTCAGAACCATCAAAAACGTTGAAATATAGTTCAAATTCAATAAAAATCGACAAAAATACAGTTTCTAGCTAAAATTTGATGGTTTCGTTGCACTTTCCGAGCCCGTAGGGTATCTGATTGGCTTAAAAGTACAAGAAAACACTTCAAAAGTGACTTTTCTGAAGAATTTTAACAGTTTTCTTGTATCTACGAACGCCAGAATGCATAAAATTGACCTAAACGTCTCCTTTTCCTATTCTGAGTCGATTCTGCATGCTTCAAGTGTGTTTGGTGGCTCAGAACCATCAAAAAACGTTGAAATATAGTTCAAATTCAATAAAAATCGACAAAAATACAGTTTCTAGCTAAAATTTGATGGTTTCGTTGCACTTTCCGAGCCCGTTGGGTATCGGATTGGCTTAAAAGTACAAGAAAACACTTCAAAAGTGACGTTTCTGAAGAATTTTAACAGTTTTCTTGTATCTACGAACGCCAGAATGCATAAAATTGACCTAAACGTCTCCTTTTCCTATTCTGAGTCGATTCTGCATGCTTTAAGTGTGTTTGGTGGCTCAGAACCATCAAAAAACGTTGAAATATAGTTCAAATTCAATAAAAATCGACAAAAATACAGTTTCTAGCTAAAATTTGATGGTTTCTTTGCACTTTCCGAGCCCGTTGGGTATCTGATTGGCTTAAAAGTACAAGAAAACACTTCAAAAGTGACGTTTCTGAAGAATTTTAACAGTTTTCTTGTATCTACGAACGCCAGAATGCATAAAATTGACCTAAACGTCTCCTTTTCCTATTCTGAGTCGATTCTGCATGCTTTAAGTGTGTTTGGTGGCTCAGAACCATCAAAAAACGATGAAATATAGTTCAAATTCAATAAAAATCGACAAAAATACAGTTTCTAGCTAAAATTTGATGGTTTCTTTGCACTTTCCGAGCCCGTAGGGTATCTGATTGGCTTAAAAGTACAAGAAAACACTTCAAAAGTGACGTTTCTGAAGAATTTTAACAGTTTTCTTGTATCTACGAACGCCAGAATGCATAAAATTGACCTAAACGTCTCCTTTTCCTATTCTGAGTCGATTCTGCATGCTTTAAGTGTGTTTGGTGGCTCAGAACCATCAAAAAACGTTGAAATATAGTTCAAATTCAATAAAAATCGACAAAAATACAGTTTCTAGCTAAAATTTGATGGTTTCGTTGCACTTTCCGAGCCCGTAGGGTATCTGATTGGCTTAAAAGTACAAGAAAACACTTCAAAAGTGACGTTTCTGAAGAATTTTAACAGTTTTCTTGTATCTACGAACGCCAGAATGCATAAAATTGACCTAAACGTCTCCTTTTCCTATTCTGAGTCGATTCTGCATGCTTTAAGTGTGTTTGGTGGCTCAGAACCATCAAAAAACGTTGAAATATAGTTCAAATTCAATAAAAATCGACAAAAATACAGTTTCTAGCTAAAATTTGATGGTTTCGTTGCACTTTCCGAGCCCGTACGGTATCTGATTGGCTTAAAAGTACAAGAAAACACTTCAAAAGTGACGTTTCTGAAGAATTTTAACAGTTTTCTTGTATCTACGAACGCCAGAATGCATAAAATTGACCTAAACGTCTCCTTTTACTATTCTGAGTCGATTCTGCATGCTTTAAGTGTGTTTGGTGGCTCAGAACCATCAAAAAACGATGAAATATAGTTCAAATTCAATAAAAATCGACAAAAATACAGTTTCTAGCTAAAATTTGATGGTTTCTTTGCACTTTCCGAGCCCGTAGGGTATCTGATTGGCTTAAAAGTACAAGAAAACACTTCAAAAGTGACGTTTCTGAAGAATTTTAACAGTTTTCTTGTATCTACGAACGCCAGAATGCATAAAATTGACCTAAACGTCTCCTTTTCCTATTCTGAGTCGATTCTGCATGCTTTAAGTGTGTTTGGTGGCTCAGAACCATCAAAAAACGTTGAAATATAGTTCAAATTCAATAAAAATCGACAAAAATACAGTTTCTAGCTAAAATTTGATGGTTTCGTTGCACTTTCCGAGCCCGTAGGGTATCTGATTGGCTTAAAAGTACAAGAAAACACTTCAAAAGTGACGTTTCTGAAGAATTTTAACAATTTTCTTGTATCTACGAACGCCAGAATGCATAAAATTGACCTAAACGTCTCCTTTTCCTATTCTGACTCGATTCTGCATGCTTTAAGTGTGTTTGGTGGCTCAGAACCATCAAAAAACGTTGAAATATAGTTCAAATTCAATAAAAATCGACAAAAATACAGTTTCTAGCTAAAATTTGATGGTTTCGTTGCACTTTCCGAGCCCGTAGGGTATCTGATTGGCTTAAAAGTAAAAGAAAACACTTCAAAAGTGACTTTTCTGAAGAATTTTAACAGTTTTCTTGTATCTACGAACGCCAGAATGCATAAAATTGACCTAAACGTCTCCTTTTCCTATTCTGAGTCGATTCTGCATGCTTCAAGTGTGTTTGGTGGCTCAGAACCATCAAAAAACGTTGAAATATAGTTCAAATTCAATAAAAATCGACAAAAATACAGTTTCTAGCTAAAATTTGATGGTTTCGTTGCACTTTCCGAGCCCGTTGGGTATCGGATTGGCTTAAAAGTACAAGAAAACACTTCAAAAGTGACGTTTCTGAAGAATTTTAACAGTTTTCTTGTATCTACGAACGCCAGAATGCATAAAATTGACCTAAACGTCTCCTTTTCCTATTCTGAGTCGATTCTGCATGCTTTAAGTGTGTTTGGTGGCTCAGAACCATCAAAAAACGTTGAAATATAGTTCAAATTCAATAAAAATCGACAAAAATACAGTTTCTAGCTAAAATTTGATGGTTTCTTTGCACTTTCCGAGCCCGTTGGGTATCTGATTGGCTTAAAAGTACAAGAAAACACTTCAAAAGTGACGTTTCTGAAGAATTTTAACAGTTTTCTTGTATCTACGAACGCCAGAATGCATAAAATTGACCTAAACGTCTCCTTTTCCTATTCTGAGTCGATTCTGCATGCTTTAAGTGTGTTTGGTGGCTCAGAACCATCAAAAAACGATGAAATATAGTTCAAATTCAATAAAAATCGACAAAAATACAGTTTCTAGCTAAAATTTGATGGTTTCTTTGCACTTTCCGAGCCCGTAGGGTATCTGATTGGCTTAAAAGTACAAGAAAACACTTCAAAAGTGACGTTTCTGAAGAATTTTAACAGTTTTCTTGTATCTACGAACGCCAGAATGCATAAAATTGACCTAAACGTCTCCTTTTCCTATTCTGAGTCGATTCTGCATGCTTTAAGTGTGTTTGGTGGCTCAGAACCATCAAAAAACGTTGAAATATAGTTCAAATTCAATAAAAATCGACAAAAATACAGTTTCTAGCTAAAATTTGATGGTTTCGTTGCACTTTCCGAGCCCGTAGGGTATCTGATTGGCTTAAAAGTACAAGAAAACACTTCAAAAGTGACGTTTCTGAAGAATTTTAACAGTTTTCTTGTATCTACGAACGCCAGAATGCATAAAATTGACCTAAACGTCTCCTTTTCCTATTCTGAGTCGATTCTGCATGCTTTAAGTGTGTTTGGTGGCTCAGAACCATCAAAAAACGTTGAAATATAGTTCAAATTCAATAAAAATCGACAAAAATACAGTTTCTAGCTAAAATTTGATGGTTTCGTTGCACTTTCCGAGCCCGTAGGGTATCTGATTGGCTTAAAAGTACAAGAAAACACTTCAAAAGTGACGTTTCTGAAGAATTTTAACAGTTTTCTTGTATCTACGAACGCCAGAATGCATAAAATTGACCTAAACGTCTCCTTTTCCTATTCTGAGTCGATTCTGCATGCTTTAAGTGTGTTTGGTGGCTCAGAACCATCAAAAAACGTTGAAATATCGTTCAAATTCAATAAAAATCGACAAAAATACAGTTTCTAGCTAAAATTTGATGGTTTCGTTGCACTTTCCGAGCCCGTAGGGTATCTGATTGGCTTAAAAGTACAAGAAAACACTTCAAAAGTGACGTTTCTGAAGAATTTTAACAGTTTTCTTGTATCTACGAACGCCAGAATGCATAAAATTGACCTAAACGTCTCCTTTTCCTATTCTGAGTCGATTCTGCATGCTTTAAGTGTGTTTGGTGGCTCAGAACCATCAAAAAACGTTGAAATATAGTTCAAATTCAATAAAAATCGACAAAAATACAGTTTCTAGCTAAAATTTGATGGTTTCGTTGCACTTTCCGAGCCCGTAGGGTATCTGATTGGCCTAAAAGTACAAGAAAACACTTCAAAAGTGACGTTTCTGAAGAATTTTAACAGTTTTCTTGTATCTACGAACGCCAGAATGCATAAAATTGACCTAAACGTCTCCTTTTCCTATTCTGAGTCGATTCTGCATGCTTTAAGTGTGTTTGGTGGCTCAGAACCATCAAAAAACGTTGAAATATAGTTCAAATTCAATAAAAATCGACAAAAATACAGTTTCTAGCTAAAATTTTATGGTTTCGTTGCACTTTCCGAGCCCGTAGGGTATCTGATTGGCTTAAAAGTACAAGAAAACACTTCAAAAGTGACGTTTCTGAAGAATTTTAACAGTTTTCTTGTATCTACGAACGCCAGAATGCATAAAATTGACCTAAACGTCTCCTTTTCCTATTCTGAGTCGATTCTGCATGCTTTAAGTGTGTTTGGTGGCTCAGAACCATCAAAAAACGTTGAAATATAGTTCAAATTCAATAAAAATCGACAAAAATACAGTTTCTAGCTAAAATTTGATGGTTTCGTTGCACTTTCCGAGCCCGTAGGGTATCTGATTGGCTTAAAAGTACAAGAAAACACTTCAAAAGTGACGTTTCTGAAGAATTTTAACAGTTTTCTTGTATCTACGAACGCCAGAATGCATAAAATTGACCTAAACGTCTCCTTTTCCTATTCTGAGTCGATTCTGCATGCTTTAAGTGTGTTTGGTGGCTCAGAACCATCAAAAAACGTTGAAATATAGTTCAAATTCAATAAAAATCGACAAAAATACAGTTTCTAGCTAAAATTTGATGGTTTCGTTGCACTTTCCGAGCCCGTAGGGTATCTGATTGGCTTAAAAGTACAAGAAAACACTTCAAAAGTGACGTTTCTGAAGAATTTTAACAGTTTTCTTGTATCTACGAACGCCAGAATGCATAAAATTGACCTAAACGTCTCCTTTTCCTATTCTGAGTCGATTCTGCATGCTTTAAGTGTGTTTGGTGGCTCAGAACCATCAAAAAACGTTGAAATATAGTTCAAATTCAATAAAAATCGACAAAAATACAGTTTCTAGCTAAAATTTGATGGTTTCGTTGCACTTTCCGAGCCCGTAGGGTATCTGATTGGCTTAAAAGTACAAGAAAACACTTCAAAAGTGACGTTTCTGAAGAATTTTAACAGTTTTCTTGTATCTACGAACGCCAGAATGCATAAAATTGACCTAAACGTCTCCTTTTCCTATTCTGAGTCGATTCTGCATGCTTTAAGTGTGTTTGGTGGCTCAGAACCATCAAAAAACGTTGAAATATAGTTCAAATTCAATAAAAATCGACAAAAATACAGTTTCTAGCTAAAATTTGATAGTTTCGTTGCACTTTCCGAGCCCGTAGGGTATCTGATTGGCCTAAAAGTACAAGAAAACACTTCAAAAGTGACGTTTCTGAAGAATTTTAACAGTTTTCTTGTATCTACGAACGCCAGAATGCATAAAATTGACCTAAATGTCTCCTTTTCCTATTCTGAGTCGATTCTGCATGCTTAAAGTGTGTTTGGTGGCTCAGAACCATCAAAAAACGTTGAAATATAGTTCAAATTCAATAAAAATCGACAAAAATACAGTTTCTAGCTAAAATTTGATGGTTTCGTTGCACTTTCCGAGCCCGTAGGGTATCTGATTGGCTTAAAAGTACAAGAAAACACTTCAAAAGAGACGTTTCTGAAGAATTTTAACAGTTTTCTTGTATCTACGAACGCCAGAATGCATAAAATTGACCTAAACGTCTCCTTTTCCTATTCTGAGTCGATTCTGCATGCTTTAAGTGTGTTTGGCGGCTCAGAACCATCAAAAAACGTTGAAATATAGTTCAAATTCAATAAAAATCGACAAAAATACAGTTTCTAGCTAAAATTTGATGGTTTCGTTGCACTTTCCGAGCCCGTAGGGTATCTGATTGGCTTAAAAGTACAAGAAAACACTTCAAAAGTGACGTTTCTGAAGAATTTTAACAGTTTTCTTGTATCTACGAACGCCAGAATGCATAAAATTGACCTAAACGTCTCCTTTTCCTATTCTGAGTCGATTGTGCATGCTTTAAGTGTGTTTGGTGGCTCAGAACCATCAAAAAACGTTGAAATATAGTTCAAATTCAATAAAAATCGACAAAAATACAGTTTCTAGCTAAAATTTGATGGTTTCGTTGCACTTTCCGAGCCCGTAGGGTATCTGATTGGCTTAAAAGTACAAGAAAACACTTCAAAAGTGACGTTTCTGAAGAATTTTAACAGTTTTCTTGTATCTACGAACGCCAGAATGCATAAAATTGACCTAAACGTCTCCTTTTCCTATTCTGAGTCGATTCTGCATGCTTTAAGTGTGTTTGGTGGCTCAGAACCATCAAAAAACGTTGAAATATAGTTCAAATTCAATAAAAATCGACAAAAATACAGTTTCTAGCTAAAATTTGATGGTTTCGTTGCACTTTCCGAGCCCGTAGGGTATCTGATTGGCTTAAAAGTACAAGAAAACACTTCAAAAGTGACGTTTCTGAAGAATTTTAACAGTTTTCTTGTATCTACGAACGCCAGAATGCATAAAATTGACCTAAACGTCTCCTTTTCCTATTCTGAGTCGATTCTGCATGCTTTAAGTGTGTTTGGTGGCTCAGAACCATCAAAAAACTTTGAAATATAGTTCAAATTCAATAAAAATCGACAAAAATACAGTTTCTAGCTAAAATTTGATGGTTTCGTTGCACTTTCCGAGCCCGTAGGGTATCTGATTGGCTTAAAAGTACAAGAAAACACTTCAAAAGTGACGTTTCTGAAGAATTTTAACAGTTTTCTTGTATCTACGAACGCCAGAATGCATAAAATTGACCTAAACGTCTCCTTTTCCTATTCTGAGTCGATTCTGCATGTTAAAATTCTTCAGAAACGTCACTTTTGAAGTGTTTTCTTGTACTTTTAAGCCAATCAGATACCCTACGGGCTCGGAAAGTGCAACGAAACCATCAAATTTTAGCTAGAAACTGTATTTTTGTCGATTTTTATTGAATTTGAACTATATTTCAACGTTTTTTGATGGTTCTGAGCCACCAAACACACTTAAAGCATGCAGAATCGACTCAGAATAGGAAAAGGAGACGTTTAGGTCAATTTTATGCATTCTGGCGTTCGTAGATACAAGAAAACTGTTAAAATTCTTCAGAAACGTCACTTTTGAAGTGTTTTCTTGTACTTTTAAGCCAATCAGATACCCTACGGGCTCGGAAAGTGCAACGAAACCATCAAATTTTAGCTAGAAACTGTATTTTTGTCGATTTTTATTGAATTTGAACTATATTTCAAAGTTTTTTGATGGTTCTGAGCCACCAAACACACTTAAAGCATGCAGAATCGACTCAGAATAGGAAAAGGAGACGTTTAGGTCAATTTTATGCATTCTGGCGTTCGTAGATACAAGAAAACTGTTAAAATTCTTCAGAAACGTCACTTTTGAAGTGTTTTCTTGTACTTTTAAGCCAATCAGATACCCTACGGGCTCGGAAAGTGCAACGAAACCATCAAATTTTAGCTAGAAACTGTATTTTTGTCGATTTTTATTGAATTTGAACTATATTTCAAAGTTTTTTGATGGTTCTGAGCCACCAAACACACTTAAAGCATGCAGAATCGACTCAGAATAGGAAAAGGAGACGTTTAGGTCAATTTTATGCATTCTGGCGTTCGTAGATACAAGAAAACTGTTAAAATTCTTCAGAAACGTCACTTTTGAAGTGTTTTCTTGTACTTTTAAGCCAATCAGATACCCTACGGGCTCGGAAAGTGCAACGAAACCATCAAATTTTAGCTAGAAACTGTATTTTTGTCGATTTTTATTGAATTTGAACTATATTTCAAAGTTTTTTGATGGTTCTGAGCCACCAAACACACTTAAAGCATGCAGAATCGACTCAGAATAGGAAAAGGAGACGTTTAGGTCAATTTTATGCATTCTGGCGTTCGTAGATACAAGAAAACTGTTAAAATTCTTCAGAAACGTCACTTTTGAAGTGTTTTCTTGTACTTTTAAGCCAATCAGATACCCTACGGGCTCGGAAAGTGCAACGAAACCATCAAATTTTAGCTAGAAACTGTATTTTTGTCGATTTTTATTGAATTTGAACTATATTTCAACGTTTTTTGATGGTTCTGAGCCACCAAACACACTTAAAGCATGCAGAATCGACTCAGAATAGGAAAAGGAGACGTTTAGGTCAATTTTATGCATTCTGGCGTTCGTAGATACAAGAAAACTGTTAAAATTCTTCAGAAACGTCACTTTTGAAGTGTTTTCTTGTACTTTTAAGCCAATCAGATACCCTACGGGCTCGGAAAGTGCAACGAAACCATCAAATTTTAGCTAGAAATTGTATTTTTGTCGATTTTTATTGAATTTGAACTATATTTCAACGTTTTTTGATGGTTCTGAGCCACCAAACACACTTAAAGCATGCAGAATCGACTCAGAATAGGAAAAGGAGACGTTTAGGTCAATTTTATGCATTCTGGCGTTCGTAGATACAAGAAAACTGTTAAAATTCTTCAGAAACGTCACTTTTGAAGTGTTTTCTTGTACTTTTAAGCCAATCAGATACCCTACGGGCTCGGAAAGTGCAACGAAACCATCAAATTTTAGCTAGAAACTGTATTTTTGTCGATTTTTATTGAATTTGAACTATATTTCAACGTTTTTTGATGGTTCTGAGCCGCCAAACACACTTAAAGCATGCAGAATCGACTCAGAATAGGAAAAGGAGACGTTTAGGTCAATTTTATGCATTCTGGCGTTCGTAGATACAAGAAAACTGTTAAAATTCTTCAGAAACGTCTCTTTTGAAGTGTTTTCTTGTACTTTTAAGCCAATCAGATACCCTACGGGCTCGGAAAGTGCAACGAAACCATCAAATTTTAGCTAGAAACTGTATTTTTGTCGATTTTTATTGAATTTGAACTATATTTCAACGTTTTTTGATGGTTCTGAGCCACCAAACAAACTTTAAGCATGCAGAATCGACTCAGAATAGGAAAAGGAGACATTTAGGTCAATTTTATGCATTCTGGCGTTCGTAGATACAAGAAAACTGTTAAAATTCTTCAGAAACGTCACTTTTGAAGTGTTTTCTTGTACTTTTAGGCCAATCAGATACCCTACGGGCTCGGAAAGTGCAACGAAACTATCAAATTTTAGCTAGAAACTGTATTTTTGTCGATTTTTATTGAATTTGAACTATATTTCAACGTTTTTTGATGGTTCTGAGCCACCAAACACACTTAAAGCATGCAGAATCGACTCAGAATAGGAAAAGGAGACGTTTAGGTCAATTTTATGCATTCTGGCGTTCGTAGATACAAGAAAACTGTTAAAATTCTTCAGAAACGTCACTTTTGAAGTGTTTTCTTGTACTTTTAAGCCAATCAGATACCCTACGGGCTCGGAAAGTGCAACGAAACCATCAAATTTTAGCTAGAAACTGTATTTTTGTCGATTTTTATTGAATTTGAACTATATTTCAACGTTTTTTGATGGTTCTGAGCCACCAAACACACTTAAAGCATGCAGAATCGACTCAGAATAGGAAAAGGAGAGGTTTAGGTCAATTTTATGCATTCTGGCGTTCGTAGATACAAGAAAACTGTTAAAATTCTTCAGAAACGTCACTTTTGAAGTGTTTTCTTGTACTTTTAAGCCAATCAGATACCCTACGGGCTCGGAAAGTGCAACGAAACCATCAAATTTTAGCTAGAAACTGTATTTTTGTCGATTTTTATTAAATTTGAACTATATTTCAACGTTTTTTGATGGTTCTGAGCCACCAAACACACTTAAAGCATGCAGAATCGACTCAGAATAGGAAAAGGAGACGTTTAGGTCAATTTTATGCATTCTGGCGTTCGTAGATACAAGAAAACTGTTAAAATTCTTCAGAAACGTCACTTTTGAAGTGTTTTCTTGTACTTTTAAGCCAATCAGATACCCTACGGGCTCGGAAAGTGCAACGAAACCATCAAATTTTAGCTAGAAACTGTATTTTTGTCGATTTTTATTGAATTTGAACTATATTTCAACGTTTTTTGATGGTTCTGAGCCACCAAACACACTTAAAGCATGCAGAATCGACTCAGAATAGGAAAAGGAGACGTTTAGGTCAATTTTATGCATTCTGGCGTTCGTAGATACAAGAAAACTGTTAAAATTCTTCAGAAACGTCACTTTTGAAGTGTTTTCTTGTACTTTTAGGCCAATCAGATACCCTACGGGCTCGGAAAGTGCAACGAAACCATCAAATTTTAGCTAGAAACTGTATTTTTGTCGATTTTTATTGAATTTGAACTATATTTCAACGTTTTTTGATGGTTCTGAGCCACCAAACACACTTAAAGCATGCAGAATCGACTCAGAATAGGAAAAGGAGACGTTTAGGTCAATTTTATGCATTCTGGCGTTCGTAGATACAAGAAAACTGTTAAAATTCTTCAGAAACGTCACTTTTGAAGTGTTTTCTTGTACTTTTAAGCCAATCAGATACCCTACGGGCTCGGAAAGTGCAACGAAACCATCAAATTTTAGCTAGAAACTGTATTTTTGTCGATTTTTATTGAATTTGAACTATATTTCAACGTTTTTTGATGGTTCTGAGCCACCAAACACACTTAAAGCATGCAGAATCGACTCAGAATAGGAAAAGGAGACGTTTAGGTCAATTTTATGCATTCTGGCGTTCGTAGATACAAGAAAACTGTTAAAATTCTTCAGAAACGTCACTTTTGAAGTGTTTTCTTGTACTTTTAAGCCAATCAGATACCCTACGGGCTCGGAAAGTGCAACGAAACCATCAAATTTTAGCTAGAAACTGTATTTTTGTCGATTTTTATTGAATTTGAACTATATTTCAACGTTTTTTGATGGTTCTGAGCCACCAAACACACTTAAAGCATGCAGAATCGACTCAGAATAGGAAAAGGAGACGTTTAGGTCAATTTTATGCATTCTGGCGTTCGTAGATACAAGAAAACTGTTAAAATTCTTCAGAAACGTCACTTTTGAAGTGTTTTCTTGTACTTTTAAGCCAATCAGATACCCTACGGGCTCGGAAAGTGCAACGAAACCATCAAATTTTAGCTAGAAACTGTCTTTTTGTCGATTTTTATTGAATTTGAACTATATTTCAACGTTTTTTGATGGTTCTGAGCCACCAAACACACTTAAAGCATGCAGAATCGACTCAGAATAGGAAAAGGAGACGTTTAGGTCAATTTTATGCATTCTGGCGTTCGTAGATACAAGAAAACTGTTAAAATTCTTCAGAAACGTCACTTTTGAAGTGTTTTCTTGTACTTTTAAGCCAATCAGATACCGTACGGGCTCGGAAAGTGCAACGAAACCATCAAATTTTAGCTAGAAACTGTATTTTTGTCGATTTTTATTGAATTTGAACTATATTTCAACGTTTTTTGATGGTTCTGAGCCACCAAACACACTTAAAGCATGCAGAATCGACTCAGAATAGGAAAAGGAGACGTTTAGGTCAATTTTATGCATTCTGGCGTTCGTAGATACAAGAAAACTGTTAAAATTCTTCAGAAACGTCACTTTTGAAGTGTTTTCTTGTACTTTTAAGCCAATCAGATACCCTACGGGCTCGGAAAGTGCAACGAAACCATCAAATTTTAGCTAGAAACTGTATTTTTGTCGATTTTTATTGAATTTGAACTATATTTCAACGTTTTTTGATGGTTCTGAGCCACCAAACACACTTAAAGCATGCAGAATCGACTCAGAATAGGAAAAGGAGACGTTTAGGTCAATTTTATGCATTCTGGCGTTCGTAGATACAAGAAAACTGTTAAAATTCTTCAGAAACGTCACTTTTGAAGTGTTTTCTTGTACTTTTAAGCCAATCAGATACCCAACGGGCTCGGAAAGTGCAACGAAACCATCAAATTTTAGCTAGAAACTGTATTTTTGTCGATTTTTATTGAATTTGAACAATATTTCAACGTTTTTTGATGGTTCTGAGCCACCAAACACACTTAAAGCATGCAGAATCGACTCAGAATAGGAAAAGGAGACGTTTAGGTCAATTTTATGCATTCTGGCGTTCGTAGATACAAGAAAACTGTTAAAATTCTTCAGAAACGTCACTTTTGAAGTGTTTTCTTGTACTTTTAAGCCAATCCGATACCCAACGGGCTCGGAAAGTGCAACGAAACCATCAAATTTTAGCTAGAAACTGTATTTTTGTCGATTTTTATTGAATTTGAACTATATTTCAACGTTTTTTTATGGTTCTGAGCCACCAAACACACTTGAAGCATGCAGAATCGACTCAGAATAGGAAAAGGAGACGTTTAGGTCAATTTTATGCATTCTGGCGTTCGTAGATACAAGAAAACTGTTAAAATTCTTCAGAAACGTCACTTTTGAAGTGTTTTCTTGTACTTTTAAGCCAATCAGATACCCTACGGGCTCGGAAAGTGCAACGAAACCATCAAATTTTAGCTAGAAACTGTATTTTTGTCGATTTTTATTGAATTTGAACTATATTTCAACGTTTTTTGATGGTTCTGAGCCACCAAACACACTTAAAGCATGCAGAATCGACTCAGAATAGGAAAAGGAGACGTTTAGGTCAATTTTATGCATTCTGGCGTTCGTAGATACAAGAAAACTGTTAAAATTCTTCAGAAACGTCACTTTTGAAGTGTTTTCTTGTACTTTTAAGCCAATCAGATACCCTACGGGCTCGGAAAGTGCAAAGAAACCATCAAATTTTAGCTAGAAACTGTATTTTTGTCGATTTTTATTGAATTTGAACTATATTTCATCGTTTTTTGATGGTTCTGAGCCACCAAACACACTTAAAGCATGCAGAATCGACTCAGAATAGGAAAAGGAGACGTTTAGGTCAATTTTATGCATTCTGACGTTCGTAGATACAAGAAAACTGTTAAAATTCTTCAGAAACGTCACTTTTGAAGTGTTTTCTTGTACTTTTAAGCCAATCAGATACCCTACGGGCTCGGAAAGTGCAACGAAACCATCAAATTTTAGCTAGAAACTGTATTTTTGTCGATTTTTATTGAATTTGAACTATATTTCAAAGTTTTTTGATGGTTCTGAGCCACCAAACACACTTAAAGCATGCAGAATCGACTCAGAATAGGAAAAGGAGACGTTTAGGTCAATTTTATGCTTTCTGGCGTTCGTAGATACAAGAAAACTGTTAAAATTCTTCAGAAACGTCACTTTTGAAGTGTTTTCTTGTACTTTTAAGCCAATCAGATAACCTACGGGCTCGGAAAGTGCAACGAAACCATCAAATTTTAGCTAGAAACTGTATTTTTGTCGATTTTTATAGAATTTGAACTATATTTCAACGTTTTTTGATGGTTCTGAGCCACCAAACACACTTAAAGCATGCAGAATCGACTCAGAATAGGAAAAGGAGACGTTTAGGTCAATTTTATGCATTCTGGCGTTCGTAGATACAAGAAAACTGTTAAAATTCTTCAGAAACGTCACTTTTGAAGTGTTTTCTTGTACTTTTAAGCCAATCAGATACCCTACGGGCTCGGAAAGTGCAACGAAACCATCAAATTTTAGCTAGAAACTGTATTTTTGTCGATTTTTATTGAATTTGAACTATATTTCAACGTTTTTTGATGGTTCTGAGCCACCAAACACACTTAAAGCATGCAGAATCGACTCAGAATAGGAAAAGGAGACGTTTAGGTCAATTTTATGCATTCTGGCGTTCGTAGATACAAGAAAACTGTTAAAATTCTTCAGAAACGTCACTTTTGAAGTGTTTTCTTGTACTTTTAAGCCAATCAGATACCCTACGGGCTCGGAAAGTGCAAAGAAACCATCAAATTTTAGCTAGAAACTGTATTTTTGTCGATTTTTATTGAATTTGAACTATATTTCATCGTTTTTTGATGGTTCTGAGCCACCAAACACACTTAAAGCATGCAGAATCGACTCAGAATAGGAAAAGGAGACGTTTAGGTCAATTTTATGCATTCTGACGTTCGTAGATACAAGAAAACTGTTAAAATTCTTCAGAAACGTCACTTTTGAAGTGTTTTCTTGTACTTTTAAGCCAATCAGATACCGTACGGGCTCGGAAAGTGCAACGAAACCATCAAATTTTAGCTAGAAACTGTATTTTTGTCGATTTTTATTGAATTTGAACTATATTTCAACGTTTTTTGATGGTTCTGAGCCACCAAACACACTTAAAGCATGCAGAATCGACTCAGAATAGGAAAAGGAGACGTTTAGGTCAATTTTATGCATTCTGGCGTTCGTAGATACAAGAAAACTGTTAAAATTCTTCAGAAACGTCACTTTTGAAGTGTTTTCTTGTAATTTTAAGCCAATCAGATACCCTACGGGCTCGGAAAGTGCAACGAAACCATCAAATTTTAGCTAGAAACTGTATTTTTGTCGATTTTTATTGAATTTGAACTATATTTCAACGTTTTTTGATGGTTCTGAGCCACCAAACACACTTAAAGCATGCAGAATCGACTCAGAATAGGAAAAGGAGACGTTTAGGTCAATTTTATGCATTCTGGCGTTCGTAGATACAAGAAAACTGTTAAAATTCTTCAGAAACGTCACTTTTGAAGTGTTTTCTTGTACTTTTAAGCCAATCAGATACCCTACGGGCTCGGAAAGTGCAACGAAACCATCAAATTTTAGCTAGAAACTGTATTTTTGTCGATTTTTATTGAATTTGAACTATATTTCAAAGTTTTTTGATGGTTCTGAGCCACCAAACACACTTAAAGCATGCAGAATCGACTCAGAATAGGAAAAGGAGACGTTTAGGTCAATTTTATGCATTCTGGCGTTCGTAGATACAAGAAAACTGTTAAAATTCTTCAGAAACGTCACTTTTGAAGTGTTTTCTTGTACTTTTAAGCCAATCAGATAACCTACGTGCTCGGAAAGTGCAACGAAACCATCAAATTTTAGCTAGAAACTGTATTTTTGTCGATTTTTATAGAATTTGAACTATATTTCAACGTTTTTTGATGGTTCTGAGCCACCAAACACACTTAAAGCATGCAGAATCGACTCAGAATAGGAAAAGGAGACGTTTAGGTCAATTTTATGCATTCTGGCGTTCGTAGATACAAGAAAACTGTTAAAATTCTTCAGAAACGAAACTTTTGAAGTGTTTTCTTGTACTTTTAAGCCAATCAGATACTCGACGGGCTCGGAAAGTGCAACGAAACCATCAAATTTTAGCTAGAAACTGTACTTTTGTCGATTTTTATTTAATTTGAACTATATTTCAACGTTTTTTGATGGTTCTGAGCCACCAAACACACTTAAAGCATGCAGAATCGACTCAGAATAGGAAAAGGAGACGTTTAGGTCAATTTTATGCATTCTGGCGTTCGTAGATACAAGAAAACTGTTAAAATTCTTCAGAAACGTCACTTTTGAAGTGTTTTCTTGTACTTTTAAGCCAATCAGATACCCGACGGGCTCGGAAAGTGCAACGAAACCATCAAATTTTAGCTAGAAACTGTACTTTTGTCGATTTTTATTTAATTTGAACTATATTTCAACGTTTTTTGATGGTTCTGAGCCACCAAACACACTTAAAGCATGCAGAATCGACTCAGAATAGGAAAAGGAGACGTTTAGGTCAATTTTATGCATTCTGGCGTTCGTAGATACAAGAAAACTGTTAAAATTCTTCAGAAACGTCACTTTTGAAGTGTTTTCTTGTACTTTTAAGCCAATCAGATACCCAACGGGCTCGGAAAGTGCAACGAAACCATCAAATTTTAGCTAGAAACTGTACTTTTGTCGATTTTTATTGAATTTGAACTATATTTCAACGTTTTTTGATGGTTCTGAGCCACCAAACACACTTAAAGCATGCAGAATCGACTCAGAATAGGAAAAGGAGACGTTTAGGTCAATTTTATGCATTCTGGCGTTCGTAGATACAAGAAAACTGTTAAAATTCTTCAGAAACGTCACTTTTGAAGTGTTTTCTTGTACTTTTAAGCCAATCAGATACCCTACGGGCTCGGAAAGTGCAACGAAACCATCAAATTTTAGCTAGAAACTGTATTTTTGTCGATTTTTATTGAATTTGAACTATATTTCAACGTTTTTTGATGGTTCTGAGCCACCAAACACACTTAAAGCATGCAGAATCGACTCAGAATAGGAAAAGGAGACGTTTAGGTCAATTTTATGCATTCTGGCGTTCGTAGATACAAGAAAACTGTTAAAATTCTTCAGAAACGTCACTTTTGAAGTGTTTTCTTGTACTTTTAAGCCAATCAGATACCCTACGGGCTCGGAAAGTGCAACGAAACCATCAAATTTTAGCTAGAAACTGTATTTTTGTCGATTTTTATTGAATTTGAACTATATTTCAAAGTTTTTTGATGGTTCTGAGCCACCAAACACACTTAAAGCATGCAGAATCGACTCAGAATAGGAAAAGGAGACGTTTAGGTCAATTTTATGCATTCTGGCGTTCGTAGATACAAGAAAACTGTTAAAATTCTTCAGAAACGTCACTTTTGAAGTGTTTTCTTGTACTTTTAAGCCAATCAGATAACCTACGGGCTCGGAAAGTGCAACGAAACCATCAAATTTTAGCTAGAAACTGTATTTTTGTCGATTTTTATAGAATTTGAACTATATTTCAACGTTTTTTGATGGTTCTGAGCCACCAAACACACTTAAAGCATGCAGAATCGACTCAGAATAGGAAAAGGAGACGTTTAGGTCAATTTTATGCATTCTGGCGTTCGTAGATACAAGAAAACTGTTAAAATTCTTCAGAAACGAAACTTTTGAAGTGTTTTCTTGTACTTTTAAGCCAATCAGATACTCGACGGGCTCGGAAAGTGCAACGAAACCATCAAATTTTAGCTAGAAACTGTACTTTTGTCGATTTTTATTTAATTTGAACTATATTTCAACGTTTTTTGATGGTTCTGAGCCACCAAACACACTTAAAGCATGCAGAATCGACTCAGAATAGGAAAAGGAGACGTTTAGGTCAATTTTATGCATTCTGGCGTTCGTAGATACAAGAAAACTGTTAAAATTCTTCAGAAACGTCACTTTTGAAGTGTTTTCTTGTACTTTTAAGCCAATCAGATACCCGACGGGCTCGGAAAGTGCAACAAAACCATCAAATTTTAGCTAGAAACTGTACTTTTGTCGATTTTTATTTAATTTGAACTATATTTCAACGTTTTTTGATGGTTCTGAGCCACCAAACACACTTAAAGCATGCAGAATCGACTCAGAATAGGAAAAGGAGACGTTTAGGTCAATTTTATGCATTCTGGCGTTCGTAGATACAAGAAAACTGTTAAAATTCTTCAGAAACGTCACTTTTGAAGTGTTTTCTTGTACTTTTAAGCCAATCAGATACCCAACGGGCTCGGAAAGTGCAACGAAACCATCAAATTTTAGCTAGAAACTGTACTTTTGTCGATTTTTATTGAATTTGAACTATATTTCAACGTTTTTTGATGGTTCTGAGCCACCAAACACACTTAAAGCATGCAGAATCGACTCAGAATAGGAAAAGGAGACGTTTAGGTCAATTTTATGCATTCTGGCGTTCGTAGATACAAGAAAACTGTTAAAATTCTTCAGAAACGTCACTTTTGAAGTGTTTTCTTGTACTTTTAAGCCAATCAGATACCCTACGGGCTCGGAAAGTGCAACGAAACCATCAAATTTTAGCTAGAAACTGTATTTTTGTCGATTTTTATTGAATTTGAACTATATTTCAACGTTTTTTGATGGTTCTGAGCCACCAAACACACTTAAAGCATGCAGAATCGACTCAGAATAGGAAAAGGAGACGTTTAGGTCAATTTTATGCATTCTGGCGTTCGTAGATACAAGAAAACTGTTAAAATTCTTCAGAAACGTCACTTTTGAAGTGTTTTCTTGTACTTTTAAGCCAATCAGATACCCTACGGGCTCGGAAAGTGCAACGAAACCATCAAATTTTAGCTAGAAACTGTATTTTTGTCGATTTTTATTGAATTTGAACTATATTTCAACGTTTTTTGATGGTTCTGAGCCACCAAACACACTTAAAGCATGCAGAATCGACTCAGAATAGGAAAAGGAGACGTTTAGGTCAATTTTATGCATTCTGGCGTTCGTAGATACAAGAAAACTGTTAAAATTCTTCAGAAACGTCACTTTTGAAGTGTTTTCTTGTACTTTTAAGCCAATCAGATACCCTACGGGCTCGGAAAGTGCAACGAAACCATCAAATTTTAGCTAGAAACTGTATTTTTGTCGATTTTTATTGAATTTGAACTATATTTCAAAGTTTTTTGATGGTTCTGAGCCACCAAACACACTTAAAGCATGCAGAATCGACTCAGAATAGGAAAAGGAGACGTTTAGGTCAATTTTATTCATTCTGGCGTTCGTAGATACAAGAAAACTGTTAAAATTCTTCAGAAACGTCACTTTTGAAGTGTTTTCTTGTACTTTTAAGCCAATCAGATAACCTACGGGCTCGGAAAGTGCAACGAAACCATCAAATTTTAGCTAGAAACTGTATTTTTGTCGATTTTTATAGAATTTGAACTATATTTCAACGTTTTTTGATGGTTCTGAGCCACCAAACACACTTAAAGCATGCAGAATCGACTCAGAATAGGAAAAGGAGACGTTTAGGTCAATTTTATGCATTCTGGCGTTCGTAGATACAAGAAAACTGTTAAAATTCTTCAGAAACGTCACTTTTGAAGTGTTTTCTTGTACTTTTAAGCCAATCAGATACCCGACGGGCTCGGAAAGTGCAACGAAACCATCAAATTTTAGCTAGAAACTGTACTTTTGTCGATTTTTATTTAATTTGAACTATATTTCAACGTTTTTTGATGGTTCTGAGCCACCAAACACACTTAAAGCATGCAGAATCGACTCAGAATAGGAAAAGGAGACGTTTAGGTCAATTTTATGCATTCTGGCGTTCGTAGATACAAGAAAACTGTTAAAATTCTTCAGAAACGTCACTTTTGAAGTGTTTTCTTGTACTTTTAAGCCAATCAGATACCCAACGGGCTCGGAAAGTGCAACGAAACCATCAAATTTTAGCTAGAAACTGTACTTTTGTCGATTTTTATTGAATTTGAACTATATTTCAACGTTTTTTGATGGTTCTGAGCCACCAAACACACTTAAAGCATGCAGAATCGACTCAGAATAGGAAAAGGAGACGTTTAGGTCAATTTTATGCATTCTGGCGTTCGTAGATACAAGAAAACTGTTAAAATTCTTCAGAAACGTCACTTTTGAAGTGTTTTCTTGTACTTTTAAGCCAATCAGATACCCTACGGGCTCGGAAAGTGCAACGAAACCATCAAATTTTAGCTAGAAACTGTATTTTTGTCGATTTTTATTGAATTTGAACTATATTTCAACGTTTTTTGATGGTTCTGAGCCACCAAACACACTTAAAGCATGCAGAATCGACTCAGAATAGGAAAAGGAGACGTTTAGGTCAATTTTATGCATTCTGGCGTTCGTAGATACAAGAAAACTGTTAAAATTCTTCAGAAACGTCACTTTTGAAGTGTTTTCTTGTACTTTTAAGCCAATCAGATACCCTACGGGCTCGGAAAGTGCAACGAAACCATCAAATTTTAGCTAGAAACTGTATTTTTGTCGATTTTTATTGAATTTGAACTATATTTCAAAGTTTTTTGATGGTTCTGAGCCACCAAACACACTTAAAGCATGCAGAATCGACTCAGAATAGGAAAAGGAGACGTTTAGGTCAATTTTATGCATTCTGGCGTTCGTAGATACAAGAAAACTGTTAAAATTCTTCAGAAACGTCACTTTTGAAGTGTTTTCTTGTACTTTTAAGCCAATCAGATAACCTACGGGCTCGGAAAGTGCAACGAAACCATCAAATTTTAGCTAGAAACTGTATTTTTGTCGATTTTTATAGAATTTGAACTATATTTCAACGTTTTTTGATGGTTCTGAGCCACCAAACACACTTAAAGCATGCAGAATCGACTCAGAATAGGAAAAGGAGACGTTTAGGTCAATTTTATGCATTCTGGCGTTCGTAGATACAAGAAAACTGTTAAAATTCTTCAGAAACGAAACTTTTGAAGTGTTTTCTTGTACTTTTAAGCCAATCAGATACTCGACGGGCTCGGAAAGTGCAACGAAACCATCAAATTTTAGCTAGAAACTGTACTTTTGTCGATTTTTATTTAATTTGAACTATATTTCAACGTTTTTTGATGGTTCTGAGCCACCAAACACACTTAAAGCATGCAGAATCGACTCAGAATAGGAAAAGGAGACGTTTAGGTCAATTTTATGCATTCTGGCGTTCGTAGATACAAGAAAACTGTTAAAATTCTTCAGAAACGTCACTTTTGAAGTGTTTTCTTGTACTTTTAAGCCAATCAGATACCCGACGGGCTCGGAAAGTGCAACGAAACCATCAAATTTTAGCTAGAAACTGTACTTTTGTCGATTTTTATTTAATTTGAACTATATTTCAACGTTTTTTGATGGTTCTGAGCCACCAAACACACTTAAAGCATGCAGAATCGACTCAGAATAGGAAAAGGAGACGTTTAGGTCAATTTTATGCATTCTGGCGTTCGTAGATACAAGAAAACTGTTAAAATTCTTCAGAAACGTCACTTTTGAAGTGTTTTCTTGTACTTTTAAGCCAATCAGATACCCAACGGGCTCGGAAAGTGCAACGAAACCATCAAATTTTAGCTAGAAACTGTACTTTTGTCGATTTTTATTGAATTTGAACTATATTTCAACGTTTTTTGATGGTTCTGAGCCACCAAACACACTTAAAGCATGCAGAATCGACTCAGAATAGGAAAAGGAGACGTTTAGGTCAATTTTATGCATTCTGGCGTTCGTAGATACAAGAAAACTGTTAAAATTCTTCAGAAACGTCACTTTTGAAGTGTTTTCTTGTACTTTTAAGCCAATCAGATACCCTACGGGCTCGGAAAGTGCAACGAAACCATCAAATTTTAGCTAGAAACTGTATTTTTGTCGATTTTTATTGAATTTGAACTATATTTCAACGTTTTTTGATGGTTCTGAGCCACCAAACACACTTAAAGCATGCAGAATCGACTCAGAATAGGAAAAGGAGACGTTTAGGTCAATTTTATGCATTCTGGCGTTCGTAGATACAAGAAAACTGTTAAAATTCTTCAGAAACGTCACTTTTGAAGTGTTTTCTTGTACTTTTAAGCCAATCAGATACCCTACGGGCTCGGAAAGTGCAACGAAACCATCAAATTTTAGCTAGAAACTGTATTTTTGTCGATTTTTATTGAATTTGAACTATATTTCAAAGTTTTTTGATGGTTCTGAGCCACCAAACACACTTAAAGCATGCAGAATCGACTCAGAATAGGAAAAGGAGACGTTTAGGTCAATTTTATTCATTCTGGCGTTCGTAGATACAAGAAAACTGTTAAAATTCTTCAGAAACGTCACTTTTGAAGTGTTTTCTTGTACTTTTAAGCCAATCAGATAACCTACGGGCTCGGAAAGTGCAACGAAACCATCAAATTTTAGCTAGAAACTGTATTTTTGTCGATTTTTATAGAATTTGAACTATATTTCAACGTTTTTTGATGGTTCTGAGCCACCAAACACACTTAAAGCATGCAGAATCGACTCAGAATAGGAAAAGGAGACGTTTAGGTCAATTTTATGCATTCTGGCGTTCGTAGATACAAGAAAACTGTTAAAATTCTTCAGAAACGTCACTTTTGAAGTGTTTTCTTGTACTTTTAAGCCAATCAGATACCCGACGGGCTCGGAAAGTGCAACGAAACCATCAAATTTTAGCTAGAAACTGTACTTTTGTCGATTTTTATTTAATTTGAACTATATTTCAACGTTTTTTGATGGTTCTGAGCCACCAAACACACTTAAAGCATGCAGAATCAACTCAGAATAGGAAAAGGAGACGTTTAGGTCAATTTTATGCATTCTGGCGTTCGTAGATACAAGAAAACTGTTAAAATTCTTCAGAAACGTCACTTTTGAAGTGTTTTCTTGTACTTTTAAGCCAATCAGATACCCTACGGGCTCGGAAAGTGCAACGAAACCATCAAATTTTAGCTAGAAACTGTATTTTTGTCGATTTTTATTGAATTTGAACTATATTTCAACGTTTTTTGATGGTTCTGAGCCACCAAACACACTTAAAGCATGCAGAATCGACTCAGAATAGGAAAAGGAGACGTTTAGGTCAATTTTATGCATTCTGGCGTTCGTAGATACAAGAAAACTGTTAAAATTCTTCAGAAACGTCACTTTTGAAGTGTTTTCTTGTACTTTTAAGCCAATCAGATACCCTACGGGCTCGGAAAGTGCAACGAAACCATCAAATTTTAGCTAGAAACTGTATTTTTGTCGATTTTTATTGAATTTGAACTATTTTTCAACGTTTTTTGATTTTTCTGAGCCACCAAACACACTTAAAGCATGCAGAATCGACTCAGAAGAGCCCGTAGGGTATCTGATTGGCTTAAAAGTACAAGAAAACACTTCAAAAGTGACGTTTCTGAAGAATTTTAACAGTTTTCTTGTATCTACGAACGCCAGAATGCATAAAATTGACCTAAACGTCTCCTTTTCCTATTCTGAGTCGATTCTGCATGCTTTAAGTGTGTTTGGTGGCTCAGAACCATCAAAAAACGTTGAAACATAGTTCAAATTCAATAAAAATCGACAAAAATACAGTTTCTAGCTAAAATTTGATGGTTTCGTTGCACTTTCCGAGCCCGTAGGGTATCTGATTGGCTTAAAAGTACAAGAAAACACTTCAAAAGTGACGTTTCTGAAGAATTTTAACAGTTTTCTTGTATCTACGAACGCCAGAATGCATAAAATTGACCTAAACGTCTCCTTTTCCTATTCTGAGTCGATTCTGCATGCTTTAAGTGTGTTTGGTGGCTCAGAACCATCAAAAAACGTTGAAATATAGTTCAAATTCAATAAAAATCGACAAAAATACAGTTTCTAGCTAAAATTTGATGGTTTCGTTGCACTTTCCGAGCCCGTAGGGTATCTGATTGGCTTAAAAGTACAAGAAAACACTTCAAAAGTGACGTTTCTGAAGAATTTTAACAGTTTTCTTGTATCTACGAACGCCAGAATGCATAAAATTGACCTAAACGTCTCCTTTTCATATTCTGAGTCGATTCTGCATGCTTTAAGTGTGTTTGGTGGCTCAGAACCATCAAAAAACGTTGAAATATAGTTCAAATTCAATAAAAATCGACAAAAATACAGTTTCTAGCTAAAACTTGATGGTTCCGTTGCACTTTCCGAGCCCGTAGGGTATCTGATTGGCTTAAAAGTACAAGAAAACACTTCAAAAGTGACGTTTCTGAAGAATTTTAACAGTTTTCTTGTATCTACGAACGCCAGAATGCATAAAATTGACCTAAACGTCTCCTTTTCCTATTCTGAGTCGATTCTGCATGCTTTAAGTGTGTTTGGTGGCTCAGAACCATCAAAAAACGTTGAAATATAGTTCAAATTCAATAAAAATCGACAAAAATACAGTTTCTAGCTAAAATTTGATAGTTTCGTTGCACTTTCCGAGCCCGTAGGGTATCTGATTGGCTTAAAAGTACAAGAAAACACTTCAAAAGTGACGTTTCTGAAGAATTTTAACAGTTTTCTTGTATCTACGAACGCCAGAATGCATAAAATTGACCTAAACGTCTCCTTTTCCTATTCTGAGTCGATTCTGCATGCTTTAAGTGTGTTTGGTGGCTCAGAACCATCAAAAAACGTTGAAATATAGTTCAAATTCAATAAAAATCGACAAAAATACAGTTTCTAGCTAAAATTTGATGGTTTCGTTGCACTTTCCGAGCCCGTAGGGTATCTGATTGGCTTCAAAGTACAAGAAAACACTTCAAAAGTGACGTTTCTGAAGAATTTTAACAGTTTTCTTGTATCTACGAACGCCAGAATGCATAAAATTGACCTAAACTTCTCCTTTTCCTATTCTGAGTCGATTCTTCATGCTTTAAGTGTGTTTGGTGGCTCAGAACCATCAAAAAACGTTGAAATATAGTTCAAATTCAATAAAAATCGACAAAAATACAGTTTCTAGCTAAAATTTGATGGTTTCGTTGCACTTTCCGAGCCCGTAGGGTATCTGATTGGCTTAAAAGTACAAGAAAACACTTCAAAAGTGACGTTTCTGAAGAATTTTAACAGTTTTCTTGTATCTACGAACGCCAGAATGCATAAAATTGACCTAAACGTCTCCATTTCCTATTCTGAGTCGATTCTGCATGCTTTAAGTGTGTTTGGTGGCTCAGAACCATCAAAAAACGTTGAAATATAGTTCAAATTCAATAAAAATCGACAAAAATACAGTTTCTAGCTAAAATTTGATGGTTTCGTTGCACTTTCCGAGCCCGTAGGGTATCTGATTGGCTTAAAAGTACAAGAAAACACTTCAAAAGTGACGTTTCTGAAGAATTTTAACAGTTTTCTTGTTTCTACGAACGCCAGAATGCATAAAATTGACCTAAACGTCTCCTTTTACTATTCTGAGTCGATTCTGCATGCTTTAAGTGTGTTTGGTGGCTCAGAACCATCAAAAAACGTTGAAATATAGTTCAAATTCAATAAAAATCGACAAAAATACAGTTTCTAGCTCAAATTTGATGGTTTCGTTGCACTTTCCGAGCCCGTAGGGTATCTGATTGGCTTAAAAGTACAAGAAAACACTTCAAAAGTGACGTTTCTGAAGAATTTTAACAGTTTTCTTGTATCTACGAACGCCAGAATGCATAAAATTGACCTAAACGTCTCCTTTTCCTATTCTGAGTCGATTCTGCATGCTTTAAGTGTGTTTGGTGGCTCAGAACCATCAAAAAACGTTGAAATATAGTTCAAATTCAATAAAAATCGACAAAAATACAGTTTCTAGCTAAAATTTGATGGTTTCGTTGCACTTTCCGAGCCCGTAGGGTATCTGATTGGCTTAAAAGTACAAGAAAACACTTCAAAAGTGACGTTTCTGAAGAATTTTAACAGTTTTCTTGTATCTACGAACGCCAGAATGCATAAAATTGACCTAAACGTCTCCTTTTCCTATTCTGAGTCGATTCTGCATGCTTTAAGTGTGTTTGGTGGCTCAGAACCATCAAAAAACGTTGAAATATAGTTCAAATTCAATAAAAATCGACAAAAATACAGTTTCTAGCTAAAATTTGATGGTTTCGTTGCACTTTCCGAGCCCGTAGGGTATCTGATTGGCTTAAAAGTACAAGAAAACACTTCAAAAGTGACGTTTCTGAAGAATTTTAACAGTTTTCTTGTATCTACGAACGCCAGAATGCATAAAATTGACCTAAACGTCTCCTTTTCCTATTCTGAGTCGATTCTGCATGCTTTAAGTGTGTTTGGTGGCTCAGAACCATCAAAAAACGTTGAAATATAGTTCAAATTCAATAAAAATCGACAAAAATACAGTTTCTAGCTAAAATTTGATGGTTTCGTTGCACTTTCCGAGCCCGTAGGGTATCTGATTGGCTTAAAAGTACAAGAAAACACTTCAAAAGTGACGTTTCTGAAGAATTTTAACAGTTTTCTTGTATCTACGAACGCCAGAATGCATAAAATTGACCTAAACGTCTCCTTTTCCTATTCTGAGTCGATTCTGCATGCTTTAAGTGTGTTTGGTGGCTCAGAACCATCAAAAAACGTTGAAATATAGTTCAAATTCAATAAAAATCGACAAAAATACAGTTTCTAGCTAAAATTTGATGGTTTCGTTGCACTTTCCGAGCCCGTAGGGTATCTGATTGGCTTAAAAGTACAAGAAAACACTTCAAAAGTGACGTTTCTGAAGAATTTTAACAGTTTTCTTGTATCTACGAACGCCAGAATGCATAAAATTGACCTAAACGTCTCCTTTTCCTATTCTGAGTCGATTCTGCATGCTTTAAGTGTGTTTGGTGGCTCAGAACCATCAAAAAACGTTGAAATATAGTTCAAATTCAATAAAAATCGACAAAAATACAGTTTCTAGCTAAAATTTGATGGTTTCGTTGCACTTTCCGAGCCCGTAGGGTATCTGATTGGCTTAAAAGTACAAGAAAACACTTCAAAAGTGACGTTTCTGAAGAATTTTAACAGTTTTCTTGTATCTACGAACGCCAGAATGCATAAAATTGACCTAAACGTCTCCTTTTCCTATTCTGAGTCGATTCTGCATGCTTTAAGTGTGTTTGGTGGCTCAGAACCATCAAAAAACGTTGAAATATAGTTCAAATTCAATAAAAATCGACAAAAATACAGTTTCTAGCTAAAATTTGATGGTTTCGTTGCACTTTCCGAGCCCGTAGGGTATCTGATTGGCTTAAAAGTACAAGAAAACACTTCAAAAGTGACGTTTCTGAAGAATTTTAACAGTTTTCTTGTATCTACGAACGCCAGAATGCATAAAATTGACCTAAACGTCTCCTTTTCCTATTCTGAGTCGATTCTGCATGCTTTAAGTGTGTTTGGTGGCTCAGAACCATCAAAAAACGTTGAAATATAGTTCAAATTCAATAAAAATCGACAAAAATACAGTTTCTAGCTAAAATTTGATGGTTTCGTTGCACTTTCCGAGCCCGTAGGGTATCTGATTGGCTTAAAAGTACAAGAAAACACTTCAAAAGTGACGTTTCTGAAGAATTTTAACAGTTTTCTTGTATCTACGAACGCCAGAATGCATAAAATTGACCTAAACGTCTCCTTTTCCTATTCTGAGTCGATTCTGCATGCTTTAAGTGTGTTTGGTGGCTCAGAACCATCAAAAAACGTTGAAATATAGTTCAAATTCAATAAAAATCGACAAAAATACAGTTTCTAGCTAAAATTTGATGGTTTCGTTGCACTTTCCGAGCCCGTAGGGTATCTGATTGGCTTAAAAGTACAAGAAAACACTTCAAAAGTGACGTTTCTGAAGAATTTTAACAGTTTTCTTGTATCTACGAACGCCAGAATGCATAAAATTGACCTAAACGTCTCCTTTTCCTATTCTGAGTCGATTCTGCATGCTTTAAGTGTGTTTGGTGGCTCAGAACCATCAAAAAACGTTGAAATATAGTTCAAATTCAATAAAAATCGACAAAAATACAGTTTCTAGCTAAAATTTGATGGTTTCGTTGCACTTTCCGAGCCCGTAGGGTATCTGATTGGCTTAAAAGTACAAGAAAACACTTCAAAAGTGACGTTTCTGAAGAATTTTAACAGTTTTCTTGTATCTACGAACGCCAGAATGCATAAAATTGACCTAAACGTCTCCTTTTCCTATTCTGAGTCGATTCTGCATGCTTTAAGTGTGTTTGGTGGCTCAGAACCATCAAAAAACGTTGAAATATAGTTCAAATTCAATAAAAATCGACAAAAATACAGTTTCTAGCTAAAATTTGATGGTTTCGTTGCACTTTCCGAGCCCGTAGGGTATCTGATTGGCTTAAAAGTACAAGAAAACACTTCAAAAGTGACGTTTCTGAAGAATTTTAACAGTTTTCTTGTATCTACGAACGCCAGAATGCATAAAATTGACCTAAACGTCTCCTTTTCCTATTCTGAGTCGATTCTGCATGCTTTAAGTGTGTTTGGTGGCTCAGAACCATCAAAAAACGTCGAAATATAGTTCAAATTCAATAAAAATCGACAAAAATACAGTTTCTAGCTAAAATTTGATGGTTCCGTTGCACTTTCCGAGCCCGTAGGGTATCTGATTGGCTTAAAAGTACAAGAAAACACTTCAAAAGTGACGTTTCTGAAGAATTTTAACAGTTTTCTTGTATCTACGAACGCCAGAATGCATAAAATTGACCTAAACGTCTCCTTTTACTATTCTGAGTCGATTCTACATGCTTTAAGTGTGTTTGGTGGCTCAGAACCATCAAAAAACGTTGAAATATAGTTCAAATTCAATAAAAATCGACAAAAATACAGTTTCTAGCTAAAATTTGATGGTTTCGTTGCACTTTCCGAGCCCGTAGGGTATCTGATTGGCTTAAAAGTACAAGAAAACACTTCAAAAGTGACGTTTCTGAAGAATTTTAACAGTTTTCTTGTATCTACGAACGCCAGAATGCATAAAATTGACCTAAACGTCTCCTTTTCCTATTCTGAGTCGATTCTGCATGCTTTAAGTGTGTTTGGTGGCTCAGAACCATCAAAAAACGTTGAAATATAGTTCAAATTCAATAAAAATCGACAAAAATACAGTTTCTAGCTAAAATTTGATGGTTTCGTTGCACTTTCCGAGCCCGTAGGGTATCTGATTGGCTTAAAAGTACAAGAAAACACTTCAAAAGTGACGTTTCTGAAGAATTTTAACAGTTTTCTTGTATCTACGAACGCCAGAATGCATAATATTGACCTAAACGTCTCCTTTTCCTATTCTGAGTCGATTCTGCATGCTTTAAGTGTGTTTGGTGGCTCAGAACCATCAAAAAACGTTGAAATATAGTTCAAATTCAATAAAAATCGACAAAAATACAGTTTCTAGCTAAAATTTGATGGTTTCGTTGCACTTTCCGAGCCCGTAGGGTATCTGATTGGCTTAAAAGTACAAGAAAACACTTCAAAAGTGACGTTTCTGAAGAATTTTAACAGTTTTCTTGTATCTACGAACGCCAGAATGCATAAAATTGACCTAAACGTCTCCTTTTCCTATTCTGAGTCGATTCTGCATGCTTTAAGTGTGTTTGGTGGCTCAGAACCATCAAAAAACGTTGAAATATAGTTCAAATTCAATAAAAATCGACAAAAATACAGTTTCTAGCTAAAATTTGATGGTTTCGTTGCACTTTCCGAGCCCATAGGGTATCTGATTGGCTTAAAAGTACAAGAAAACACTTCAAAAGTGACGTTTCTGAAGAATTTTAACAGTTTTCTTGTATCTACGAACGCCAGAATAAATAAAATTGACCTAAACGTCTCCTTTTCCTATTCTGAGTCGATTCTGCATGCTTTAAGTGTGTTTGGTGGCTCAGAACCATCAAAAAACGTTGAAATATAGTTCAAATTCAATAAAAATCGACAAAAATACAGTTTCTAGCTAAAATTTGATGGTTTCGTTGCACTTTCCGAGCCCGTAGGGTATCTGATTGGCTTAAAAGTACAAGAAAACACTTCAAAAGTGATGTTTCTGAAGAATTTTAACAGTTTTCTTGTATCTACGAACGCCAGAATGCATAAAATTGACCTAAACGTCTCCTTTTCCTATTCTGAGTCGATTCTGCATGCTTTAAGTGTGTTTGGTGGCTCAGAACCATCAAAAAACGTTGAAATATAGTTCAAATTCAATAAAAATCGACAAAAATACAGTTTCTAGCTAAAATTTGATGGTTTCGTTGCACTTTCCGAGCCCGTAGGGTATCTGATTGGCTTAAAAGTACAAGAAAACACTTCAAAAGTGACGTTTCTGAAGAATTTTAACAGTTTTCTTGTATCTACGAACGCCAGAATGCATAAAATTGACCTAAACGTCTCCTTTTCCTATTCTGAGTCGATTCTGCATGCTTTAAGTGTGTTTGGTGGCTCAGAACCATCAAAAAACGTTGAAATATAGTTCAAATTCAATAAAAATCGACAAAAATACAGTTTCTAGCTAAAATTTGATGGTTTCGTTGCACTTTCCGAGCCCGTAGGGTATCTGATTGGCTTAAAAGTACAAGAAAACACTTCAAAAGTGACGTTTCTGAAGAATTTTAACAGTTTTCTTGTATCTACGAACGCCAGAATGCATAAAATTGACCTAAACGTCTCCTTTTCCTATTCTGAGTCGATTCTGCATGCTTTAAGTGTGTTTGGTGGCTCAGAACCATCAAAAAACGTTGAAATATAGTTCAAATTCAATAAAAATCGACAAAAATACAGTTTCTAGCTAAAATTTGATGGTTTCGTTGCACTTTCCGAGCCCGTAGGGTATCTGATTGGCTTAAAAGTACAAGAAAACACTTCAAAAGTGACGTTTCTGAAGAATTTTAACAGTTTTCTTGTATCTACGAACGCCAGAATGCATAAAATTGACCTAAACGTCTCCTTTTCCTATTCTGAGTCGATTCTGCATGCTTTAAGTGTGTTTGGTGGCTCAAAACCATCAAAAAACGTTGAAATATAGTTCAAATTCAATAAAAATCGACAAAAATACAGTTTCTAGCTAAAATTTGATGGTTTCGTTGCACTTTCCGAGCCCGTAGGGTATCTGATTGGCTTAAAAGTACAAGAAAACACTTCAAAAGTGACGTTTCTGAAGAATTTTAACAGTTTTCTTGTATCTACGAACGCCAGAATGCATAAAATTGACCTAAACGTCTCCTTTTCCTATTCTGAGTCGATTCTGCATGCTTTAAGTGTGTTTGGTGGCTCAGAACCATCAAAAAACTTTGAAATATAGTTCAAATTCAATAAAAATCGACAAAAATACAGTTTCTAGCTAAAATTTGATGGTTTCGTTGCACTTTCCGAGCCCGTAGGGTATCTGATTGGCTTAAAAGTACAAGAAAACACTTCAAAAGTGACGTTTCTGAAGAATTTTAACAGTTTTCTTGTATCTACGAACGCCAGAATAAATAAAATTGACCTAAACGTCTCCTTTTCCTATTCTGAGTCGATTCTGCATGCTTTAAGTGTGTTTGGTGGCTCAGAACCATCAAAAAACGTTGAAATATAGTTCAAATTCAATAAAAATCGACAAAAATACAGTTTCTAGCTAAAATTTGATGGTTTCGTTGCACTTTCCGAGCCCGTAGGGTATCTGATTGGCTTAAAAGTACAAGAAAACACTTCAAAAGTGATGTTTCTGAAGAATTTTAACAGTTTTCTTGTATCTACGAACGCCAGAATGCATAAAATTGACCTAAACGTCTCCTTTTCCTATTCTGAGTCGATTCTGCATGCTTTAAGTGTGTTTGGTGGCTCAGAACCATCAAAAAACGTTGAAATATAGTTCAAATTCAATAAAAATCGACAAAAATACAGTTTCTAGCTAAAATTTGATGGTTTCGTTGCACTTTCCGAGCCCGTAGGGTATCTGATTGGCTTAAAAGTACAAGAAAACACTTCAAAAGTGACGTTTCTGAAGAATTTTAACAGTTTTCTTGTATCTACGAACGCCAGAATGCATAAAATTGACCTAAACGTCTCCTTTTCCTATTCTGAGTCGATTCTGCATGCTTTAAGTGTGTTTGGTGGCTCAAAACCATCAAAAAACGTTGAAATATAGTTCAAATTCAATAAAAATCGACAAAAATACAGTTTCTAGCTAAAATTTGATGGTTTCGTTGCACTTTCCGAGCCCGTAGGGTATCTGATTGGCTTAAAAGTACAAGAAAACACTTCAAAAGTGACGTTTCTGAAGAATTTTAACAGTTTTCTTGTATCTACGAACGCCAGAATGCATAAAATTGACCTAAACGTCTCCTTTTCCTATTCTGAGTCGATTCTGCATGCTTTAAGTGTGTTTGGTGGCTCAGAACCATCAAAAAACGTTGAAATATAGTTCAAATTCAATAAAAATCGACAAAAATACAGTTTCTAGCTAAAATTTGATGGTTTCGTTGCACTTTCCGAGCCCGTAGGGTATCTGATTGGCTTAAAAGTACAAGAAAACACTTCAAAAGTGACGTTTCTGAAGAATTTTAACAGTTTTCTTGTATCTACGAACGCCAGAATGCATAAAATTGACCTAAACGTCTCCTTTTCCTATTCTGAGTCGATTCTGCATGCTTTAAGTGTGTTTGGTGGCTCAGAACCATCAAAAAACTTTGAAATATAGTTCAAATTCAATAAAAATCGACAAAAATACAGTTTCTAGCTAAAATTTGATGGTTTCGTTGCACTTTCCGAGCCCGTAGGGTATCTGATTGGCTTAAAAGTACAAGAAAACACTTCAAAAGTGACGTTTCTGAAGAATTTTAACAGTTTTCTTGTATCTACGAACGCCAGAATGCATAAAATTGACCTAAACGTCTCCTTTTCCTATTCTGAGTCGATTCTGCATGCTTTAAGTGTGTTTGGTGGCTCAGAACAATCAAAAAACGTTGAAATATAGTTCAAATTCAATAAAAATCGACAAAAATACAGTTTCTAGCTAAAATTTGATGGTTTCGTTGCACTTTCCGAGCCCGTAGGGTATCTGATTGGCTTAAAAGTACAAGAAAACACTTCAAAAGTGACGTTTCTGAAGAATTTTAACAGTTTTCTTGTATCTACGAACGCCAGAATGCATAAAATTGACCTAAACGTCTCCTTTTCCTATTCTGAGTCGATTCTGCATGCTTTAAGTGTGTTTGGTGGCTCAGAACCATCAAAAAACGTTGAAATATAGTTCAAATTCAATAAAAATCGACAAAAATACAGTTTCTAGCTAAAATTTGATGGTTTCGTTGCACTTTCCGAGCCCGTAGGGTATCTGATTGGCTTAAAAGTACAAGAAAACACTTCAAAAGTGACGTTCCTGAAGAATTTTAACAGTTTTCTTGTATCTACGAACGCCAGAATGCATAAAATTGACCTAAACGTCTCCTTTTCCTATTCTGAGTCGATTCTGCATGCTTTAAGTGTGTTTGGTGGCTCAGAACCATCAAAAAACGTTGAAATATAGTTCAAATTCAATAAAAATCGACAAAAATACAGTTTCTAGCTAAAATTTGATGGTTTCGTTGCACTTTCCGAGCCCGTAGGGTATCTGATTGGCTTAAAAGTACAAGAAAACACTTCAAAAGTGACGTTTCTGAAGAATTTTAACAGTTTTCTTGTATCTACGAACGCCAGAATGCATAAAATTGACCTAAACGTCTCCTTTTCCTATTCTGAGTCGATTCTGCATGCTTTAAGTGTGTTTGGTGGCTCAGAACCATCAAAAAACGTTGAAATATAGTTCAAATTCAATAAAAATCGACAAAAATACAGTTTCTAGCTAAAATTTGATGGTTTCGTTGTACTTTCCGAGCCCGTAGGGTATCTGATTGGCTTAAAAGTACAAGAAAACACTTCAAAAGTGACGTTTCTGAAGAATTTTAACAGTTTTCTTGTATCTACGAACGCCAGAATGCATAAAATTGACCTAAACGTCTCCTTTTCCTATTCTGAGTCGATTCTGCATGCTTTAAGAGTGTTTGGTGGCTCAGAACCATCAAAAAACGTTGAAATATAGTTCAAATTCAATAAAAATCGACAAAAATACAGTTTCTAGCTAAAATTTGATGGTTTCGTTGCACTTTCCGAGCCCGTTGGGTATCTGATTGGCTTAAAAGTACAAGAAAACACTTCAAAAGTGACGTTTCTGAAGAATTTTAACAGTTTTCTTGTATCTACGAACGCCAGAATGCATAAAATTGACCTAAACGTCTCCTTTTCCTATTCTGAGTCGATTCTGCATGCTTTAAGTGTGTTTGGTGGCTCAGAACCATCAAAAAACGTTGAAATATAGTTCAAATTCAATAAAAATCGACAAAAATACAGTTTCTAGCTAAAATTTGATGGTTTCGTTGCACTTTCCGAGCCCGTAGGGTATCTGATTGGCTTAAAAGTACAAGAAAACACTTCAAAAGTGACGTTTCTGAAGAATTTTTACAGTTTTCTTGTATCTACGAACGCCAGAATGCATAAAATTGACCTAAACGTCTCCTTTTCCTATTCTGAGTCGATTCTGCATGCTTTAGGTGTGTTTGGTGGCTCAGAACCATCAAAAAACGTTGAAATATAGTTCAAATTCAATAAAAATCGACAAAAATACAGTTTCTAGCTAAAATTTGATGGTTTCGTTGCACTTTCCGAGCCCGTAGGGTATCTGATTGGCTTAAAAGTACAAGAAAACACTTCAAAAGTGACGTTTCTGAAGAATTTTAACAGTTTTCTTGTATCTACGAACGCCAGAATGCATAAAATTGACCTAAACTTCTCCTTTTCCTATTCTGAGTCGATTCTGCATGCTTTAAGTGTGTTTGGTGGCTCAGAACTATCAAAAAACGTTGAAATATAGTTCAAATTCAATAAAAATCGACAAAAATACAGTTTCTAGCTAAAATTTGATGGTTTCGTTGCACTTTCCGAGCCCGTAGGGTATCTGATTGGCTTAAAAGTACAAGAAAACACTTCAAAAGTGACGTTTCTGAAGAATTTTAACAGTTTTCTTGTATCTACGAACGCCAGAATGCATAAAATTGACCTAAACGTCTCCTTTTCCTATTCTGAGTCGATTCTGCATGCTTTAAGTGTGTTTGGTGGCTCAGAACCATCAAAAAACGTTGAAATATAGTTCAAATTCAATAAAAATCGACAAAAATACAGTTTCTAGCTAAAATTTGATGGTTTCGTTGCACTTTCCGAGACCGTAGGGTATCTGATTGGCTTAAAAGTACAAGAAAACACTTCAAAAGTGACGTTTCTGAAGAATTTTAACAGTTTTCTTGTATCTACGAACGCCAGAATGCATAAAATTGACCTAAACGTCTCCTTTTCCTATTCTGAGTCGATTCTGCATGCTTTAAGTGTGTTTGGTGGCTCAGAACCATCAAAAAACGTTGAAATATAGTTCAAATTCAATAAAAATCGACAAAAATACAGTTTCTAGCTAAAATTTGATGGTTTCGTTGCACTTTCCGAGCCCGTAGGGTATCTGATTGGCTTAAAAGTACAAGAAAACACTTCAAAAGTGACGTTTCTGAAGAATTTTAACAGTTTTCTTGTATCTACGAACGCCAGAATGCATAAAATTGACCTAAACGTCTCCTTTTCCTATTCTGAGTCGATTCTGCATGCTTTAAGTGTGTTTGGTGGCTCAGAACCATCAAAAAACGTTGAAATATAGTTCAAATTCAATAAAAATCGACAAAAATACAGTTTCTAGCTAAAATTTGATGGTTTCGTTGCACTTTCCGAGCCCGTAGGGTATCTGATTGGCTTAAAAGTACAAGAAAACACGTCAAAAGTGACGTTTCTGAAGAATTTTAACAGTTTTCTTGTATCTACGAACGCCAGAATGCATAAAATTGACCTAAACGTCTCCTTTTCCTATTCTGAGTCGATTCTGCATGCTTTAAGTGTGTTTGGTGGCTCAGAACCATCAAAAAACGTTGAAATATAGTTCAAATTCAATAAAAATCGACAAAAATACAGTTTCTAGCTAAAATTTGATGGTTTCGTTGCACTTTCCGAGCCCGTAGGGTATCTGATTGGCTTAAAAGTACAAGAAAACACTTCAAAAGTGACGTTTCTGAAGAATTTTAACAGTTTTCTTGTATCTACGAACGCCAGAATGCATAAAATTGACCTAAACGTCTCCTTTTCCTATTCTGAGTCGATTCTGCATGCTTTAAGTGTGTTTGGTGGCTCAGAACCATCAAAAAACGTTGAAATATTGTTCAAATTCAATAAAAATCGACGAAAATACAGTTTCTAGCTAAAATTTGATGGTTTCGTTGCACTTTCCGAGCCCGTAGGGTATCTGATTGGCTTAAAAGTACAAGAAAACACTTCAAAAGTGACGTTTCTGAAGAATTTTAACAGTTTTCTTGTATCTACGAACGCCAGAATGCATAAAATTGACCTAAACGTCTCCTTTTCCTATTCTGAGTCGATTCTGCATGCTTTAAGTGTGTTTGGTGGCTCAGAACCATCAAAAAACGTTGAAATATAGTTCAAATTCAATAAAAATCGACAAAAATACAGTTTCTAGCTAAAATTTGATGGTTTCGTTGCACTTTCCGAGCCCGTAGGGTATCTGATTGGCTTAAAAGTACAAGAAAACACTTCAAAAGTGACGTTTCTGAAGAATTTTAACAGTTTTCTTGTATCTACGAACGCCAGAATGCATAAAATTGACCTAAACGTCTCCTTTTCCTATTCTGAGTCGATTCTGCATGCTTTAAGTGTGTTTGGTGGCTCAGAACCATCAAAAAACGTTGAAATATAGTTCAAATTCAATAAAAATCGACAAAAATACAGTTTCTAGCTAAAATTTGATGGTTTCGTTGCACTTTCCGAGCCCGTAGGGTATCTGATTGGCTTAAAAGTACAAGAAAACACTTCAAAAGTGACGTTTCTGAAGAATTTTAACAGTTTACTTGTATCTACGAACGCCAGAATACATAAAATTGACCTAAACGTCTCCTTTTCCTATTCTGAGTCGATTCTGCACGCTTTAAGTGTGTTTGGTGGCTCAGAACCATCAAAAAACGTTGAAATATAGTTCAAATTCAATAAAAATCGACAAAAATACAGTTTCTAGCTAAAATTTGATGGTTTCGTTGCACTTTCCGAGCCCGTAGGGTATCTGATTGGCTTAAAAGTACAAGAAAACACTTCGAAATTGACGTTTCTGGAGAATTTTAACAGTTTTCTTGTATCTACGAACGCCAGAATGCATAAAATTGACCTAAACGTCTCCTTTTCCTATTCTGAGTCGATTCTGCATGCTTTAAGTGTGTTTGGTGGCTCAGAACCATCAAAAAACGTTGAAATATAGTTCAAATTCAATAAAAATCGACAAAAATACAGTTTCTAGCTAAAATTTGATGGTTTCGTTGCACTTTCCGAGCCCGTAGGGTATCTGATTGGCTTAAAAGTACAAGAAAACACTTCAAAAGTGACGTTTCTGAAGAATTTTAACAGTTTTCTTGTATCTACGAACGCCAGAATGCATAAAATTGACCTAAACGTCTCCTTTTCCTATTCTGAGTCGATTCTGCATGCTTTAAGTGTGTTTGGTGGCTCAGAACCATCAAAAAACGTTGAAATATAGTTCAAATTCAATAAAAATCGACAAAAATACAGTTTCTAGCTAAAATTTGATGGTTTCGTTGCACTTTCCGAGCCCGTAGGGTATCTGATTGGCTTAAAAGTACAAGAAAACACTTCAAAAGTGACGTTTCTGAAGAATTTTAACAGTTTTCTTGTATCTACGAACGCCAGAATGCATAAAATTGACCTAAACGTCTCCTTTTCCTATTCTGAGTCGATTCTGCATGCTTTAAGTGTGTTTGGTGGCTCTGAACCATCAAAAAACGTTGAAATATAGTTCAAATTCAATAAAAATCGACAAAAATACAGTTTCTAGCTAAAATTTGATGGTTTCGTTGCACTTTCCGAGCCCGTAGGGTATCTGATTGGCTTAAAAGTACAAGAAAACACTTCAAAAGTGACGTTTCTGAAGAATTTTAACAGTTTTCTTGTATCTACGAACGCCAGAATGCATAAAATTGACCTAAACTTCTCCTTTTCCTATTCTGAGTCGATTCTGCATGCTTTAAGTGTGTTTGGTGGCTCAGAACTATCAAAAAACGTTGAAATATAGTTCAAATTCAATAAAAATCGACAAAAATACAGTTTCTAGCTAAAATTTGATGGTTTCGTTGCACTTTCCGAGCCCGTAGGGTATCTGATTGGCTTAAAAGTACAAGAAAACACTTCAAAAGTGACGTTTCTGAAGAATTTTAACAGTTTTCTTGTATCTACGAACGCCAGAATGCATAAAATTGACCTAAACGTCTCCTTTTCCTATTCTGAGTCGATTCTGCATGCTTTAAGTGTGTTTGGTGGCTCAGAACCATCAAAAAACGTTGAAATATAGTTCAAATTCAATAAAAATCGACAAAAATACAGTTTCTAGCTAAAATTTGATGGTTTCGTTGCACTTTCCGAGCCCGTAGGGTATCTGATTGGCTTAAAAGTACAAGAAAACACTTCAAAAGTGACGTTTCTGAAGAATTTTAACAGTTTTCTTGTATCTACGAACGCCAGAATGCATAAAATTGACCTAAACGTCTCCTTTTCCTATTCTGAGTCGATTCTGCATGCTTTAAGTGTGTTTGGTGGCTCAGAACCATCAAAAAACGTTGAAATATAGTTCAAATTCAATAAAAATCGACAAAAATACAGTTTCTAGCTAAAATTTGATGGTTTCGTTGCACTTTCCGAGCCCGTAGGGTATCTGATTGGCTTAAAAGTACAAGAAAACACTTCAAAAGTGACGTTTCTGAAGAATTTTAACAGTTTTCTTGTATCTACGAACGCCAGAATGCATAAAATTGACCTAAACGTCTCCTTTTCCTATTCTGAGTCGATTCTGCATGCTTTAAGTGTGTTTGGTGGCTCAGAACCATCAAAAAACGTTGAAATATAGTCAAATTCAATAAAAATCGACAAAAATACAGTTTCTAGCTAAAATTTGATGGTTTCGTTGCACTTTCCGAGCCCGTAGGGTATCTGATTGGCTTAAAAGTACAAGAAAACACTTCAAAAGTGACGTTTCTGAAGAATTTTAACAGTTTTCTTGTATCCACGAACGCCAGAATGCATAAAATTGACCTAAACGTCTCCTTTTCCTATTCTGAGTCGATTCTGCATGCTTTAAGTGTGTTTGGTGGCTCAGAACCATCAAAAAACGTTGAAACATAGTTCAAATTCAATAAAAATCGACAAAAATACAGTTTCTAGCTAAAATTTGATGGTTTCGTTGCACTTTCCGAGCCCGTAGGGTATCTGATTGGCTTAAAAGTACAAGAAAACACTTCAAAAGTGACGTTTCTGAAGAATTTTAACAGTTTTCTTGTATCTACGAACGCCAGAATGCATAAAATTGACCTAAACGTCTCCTTTTCCTATTCTGAGTCGATTCTGCATGCTTTAAGTGTGTTTGGTGGCTCAGAACCATCAAAAAACGTTGAAATATAGTTCAAATTCAATAAAAATCGACAAAAATACAGTTTCTAGCTAAAATTTGATGGTTTCGTTGCACTTTCCGAGCCCGTTGGGTATCTGATTGGCTTAAAAGTACAAGAAAACACTTCAAAAGTGAAGTTTCTGAAGAATTTTAACAGTTTTCTTGTATCTACGAACGCCAGAATGCATAAAATTGACTTAAACGTCTCCTTTTCCTATTCTGAGTCGATTCTGCATGCTTTAAGTGTGTTTGGTGGCTCAGAACCATCAAAAAACGTTGAAATATAGTTCAAATTCAATAAAAATCGACAAAAATACAGTTTCTTGCTAAAATTTGATGGTTTCGTTGCACTTTCCGAGCCCGTAGGGTATCTGATTGGCTTAAAAGTACAAGAAAACACTTCAAAAGTGACGTTTCTGAAGAATTTTAACAGTTTTCTTGTATCTACGAACGCCAGAATGCATAAAATTGACCTAAACGTCTCCTTTTCCTATTCTGAGTCGATTCTGCATGCTTTAAGTGTGTTTGGTGGCTCAGAACCATCAAAAAACGTTGAAATATAGTTCAAATTCAATAAAAATCGACAAAAATACAGTTTCTAGCTAAAATTTGATGGTTTCGTTGCACTTTCCGAGCCCGTAGGGTATCTGATTGGCTTAAAAGTACAAGAAAACACTTCAAAAGTGACGTTTCTGAAGAATTTTAACAGTTTTCTTGTATCTACGAACGCCAGAATGCATAAAATTGACCTAAACTTCTCCTTTTCCTATTCTGAGTCGATTCTGCATGCTTTAAGTGTGTTTGGTGGCTCAGAACCATCAAAAAACGTTGAAATATAGTTCAAATTCAATAAAAATCGACAAAAATACAGTTTCTAGCTAAAATTTGATGGTTTCGTTGCACTTTCCGAGCCCGTAGGGTATCTGATTGGCTTAAAAGTACAAGAAAACACTTCAAAAGTGACGTTTCTGAAGAATTTTAACAGTTTTCTTGTATCTACGAACGCCAGAATGCATAAAATTGACCTAAACGTCTCCTTTTCCTATTCTGAGTTGATTCTGCATGCTTTAAGTGTGTTTGGTGGCTCAGAACCATCAAAAAACGTTGAAATATAGTTCAAATTCAATAAAAATCGACAAAAATACAGTTTCTAGCTAAAATTTGATGGTTTCGTTGCACTTTCCGAGCCCGCAGGGTATCTGATTGGCTTAAAAGTACAAGAAAACACTTCAAAAGTGACGTTTCTGAAGAATTTTAACAGTTTTCTTGTATCTACGAACGCCAGAATGCATAAAATTGACCTAAACGTCTCCTTTTCCTATTCTGAGTCGATTCTGCATGCTTTAAGTGTGTTTGGTGGCTCAGAACCATCAAAAAACGTTGAAATATAGTTCAAATTCAATAAAAATCGACAAAAATACAGTTTCTAGCTAAAATTTGATGGTTTCGTTGCACTTTCCGAGCCCGTAGGGTATCTGATTGGCTTAAAAGTACAAGAAAACACTTCAAAAGTGACGTTTCTGAAGAATTTTAACAGTTTTCTTGTATCTACGAACGCCAGAATGCATAAAATTGACCTAAACGTCTCCTTTTCCTATTCTGAGTCGATTCTGCATGCTTTAAGTGTGTTTGGTGGCTCAGAACCATCAAAAAACGTTGAAATATAGTTCAAATTCAATAAAAATCGACAAAAATACAGTTTCTAGCTACAATTTGATGGTTTCGTTGCACTTTCGGAGACCGTAGGGTATCTGATTGGCTTAAAAGTACAAGAAAACACTTCAAAAGTGACGTTTCTGAAGAATTTTAACAGTTTTCTTGTATCTACGAACGCCAGAATGCATAAAATTGACCTAAACGTCTCCTTTTCCTATTCTGAGTCGATTCTGCATGCTTTAAGTGTGTTTGGTGGCTCAGAACCATCAAAAAACGTTGAAATATAGTTCAAATTCAATAAAAATCGACAAAAATACAGTTTCTAGCTAAAATTTGATGGTTTCGTTGCACTTTCCGAGCCCGTAGGTTATCTGATTGGCTTAAAAGTACAAGAAAACACTTCAAAAGTGACGTTTCTGAAGAATTTTAACAGTTTTCTTGTGTCTACGAACGCCAGAATGCATAAAATTGACCTAAACGTCTCCTTTTCCTATTCTGAGTCGATTCTGCATGCTTTAAGTGTGTTTGGTGGCTCAGAACCATCAAAAAACGTTGAAATATAGTTCAAATTCAATAAAAATCGACAAAAATACAGTTTCTAGCTAAAATTTGATGGTTTCGTTGCACTTTCCGAGCCCGTAGGGTATCTGATTGGCTTAAAAGTACAAGAAAACACTTCAAAAGTGACGTTTCTGCAGAATTTTAACAGTTTTCTTGTATCTACGAACGCCAGAATGCATAAAATTGACCTAAACGTCTCCTTTTCCTATTCTGAATCGATTCTGCATGCTTTAAGTGTGTTTGGTGGCTCAGAACCATCAAAAAACGTTGAAATATAGTTCAAATTCAATAAAAATCGACAAAAATACAGTTTCTAGCTAAAATTTGATGGTTTCGTTGCACTTTCCGAGCCCGTAGGGTATCTCATTGGCTTAAAAGTACAAGAAAACACTTCAAAAGTGACGTTTCTGAAGAATTTTAACAGTTTTCTTGTATCTACGAACGCCAGAATGCATAAAATTGACCTAAACGTCTCCTTTTCCTATTCTGAGTCGATTCTGCATGCTTTAAGTGTGTTTGGTGGCTCAGAACCATCAAAAAATGTTGAAATATAGTTCAAATTCAATAAAAATCGACAAAAATACAGTTTCTAGCTAAAATTTGATGGTTTCGTTGCACTTTCCGAGCCCGTAGGGTATCTGATTGGCTTAAAAGTACAAGAAAACACTTCAAAAGTGACGTTTCTGAAGAATTTTAACAGTTTTCTTGTATCTACGAACGCCAGAATGCATAAAATTGACCTAAACGTCTCCTTTTCCTATTCTGAGTCGATTCTGCATGCTTTAAGTGTGTTTGGTGGCTCAGAACCATCAAAAAACGTTGAAATATAGTTCAAATTCAATAAAAATCGACAAAAATACAGTTTCTAGCTAAAATTTGATGGTTTCGTTGCACTTTCCGAGCCCGTAGGGTATCTGATTGGCTTAAAAGTACAAGAAAACACTTCAAAAGTGACGTTTCTGAAGAATTTTAACAGTTTTCTTGTATCTACGAACGCCAGAATGCATAAAATTGACCTAAACGTCTCCTTTTCCTATTCTGAGTCGATTCTGCATGCTTTAAGTGTGTTTGGTGGCTCAGAACCATCAAAAAACGTTGAAATATAGTTCAAATTCAATAAAAATCGACAAAAATACAGTTTCTAGCTAAAATTTGATGGTTTCGTTGCACTTTCCGAGCCCGTTGGGTATCTGATTGGCTTAAAAGTACAAGAAAACACTTCAAAAGTGACGTTTCTGAAGAATTTTAACAGTTTTCTTGTATCTACGAACGCCAGAATGCATAAAATTGACCTAAACGTCTCCTTTTCCTATTCTGAGTCGATTCTGCATGCTTTAAGTGTGTTTGGTGGCTCAGAACCATCAAAAAACGTTGAAATATAGTTCAAATTCAATAAAAATCGACAAAAATACAGTTTCTAGCTAAAATTTGATGGTTTCGTTGCACTTTCCGAGCCCGTAGGGTATCTGATTGGCTTAAAAGTACAAGAAAACACTTCAAAAGTGACGTTTCTGAAGAATTTTAATAGTTTTCTTGTATCGACGAACGCCAGAATGCATAAAATTGACCTAAACGTCTCCTTTTCCTATTCTGAGTCGATTCTGCATGCTTTAAGTGTGTTTGGTGGCTCAGAACCATCAAAAAACGTTGAAATATAGTTCAAATTCAATAAAAATCGACAAAAATACAGTTTCTAGCTAAAATTTGATGGTTTCGTTGCACTTTCCGAGCCCGTAGGGTATCTGATTGGCTTAAAAGTACAAGAAAACACTTCAAAAGTGACGTTTCTGAAGAATTTTAACAGTTTTCTTGTATCTACGAACGCCAGAATGCATAAAATTGACCTAAACGTCTCCTTTTCCTATTCTGAGTCGATTCTGCATGCTTTAAGTGTGTTTGGTGGCTCAGAACCATCAAAAAACGTTGAAATATAGTTCAAATTCAATAAAAATCGACAAAAATACAGTTTCTAGCTAAAATTTGATGGTTTCGTTGCACTTTCCGAGCCCGTAGGGTATCTGATTGGCTTAAAAGTACAAGAAAACACTTCAAATGTGACGTTTCTGAAGAATTTTAACAGTTTTCTTGTATCTACGAACGCCAGAATGCATAAAATTGACCTAAACGTCTCCTTTTCCTATTCTGAGTCGATTCTGCATGCTTTAAGTGTGTTTGGTGGCTCAGAACCATCAAAAAACGTTGAAATATAGTTCAAATTCAATAAAAATCGACAAAAATACAGTTTCTAGCTAAAATTTGATGGTTTCGTTGCACTTTCCGAGCCCGTAGGGTATCTGATTGGCTTAAAAGTACAAGAAAACACTTCAAAAGTGACGTTTCTGAAGAATTTTAATAGTTTTCTTGTATCTACGAACGCCAGAATGCATAAAATTGACCTAAACGTCTCCTTTTCCTATTCTGAGTCGATTCTGCATGCTTTAAGTGTGTTTGGTGGCTCAGAACCATCAAAAAACGTTGAAATATAGTTCAAATTCAATAAAAATCGACAAAAATACAGTTTCTAGCTAAAATTTGATGGTTTCGTTGCACTTTCCGAGCCCGTAGGGTATCTGATTGGCTTAAAAGTACAAGAAAACACTTCAAAAGTGACGTTTCTGAAGAATTTTAACAGTTTTCTTGTATCTACGAACGCCAGAATGCATAAAATTGACCTAAACGTCACCTTTTCCTATTCTGAGTCGATTCTGCATGCTTTAAGTGTGTTTGGTGGCTCAGAACCATCAAAAAACGTTGAAATATAGTTCAAATTCAATAAAAATCGACAAAAATACAGTTTCTAGCTAAAATTTGATGGTTTCGTTGCACTTTCCGAGCCCGTTGGGTATCTGATTGGCTTAAAAGTACAAGAAAACACTTCAAAAGTGACGTTTCTGAAGAATTTTAACAGTTTTCTTGTATCTACGAACGCCAGAATGCATAAAATTGACCTAAACGTCTCCTTTTCCTATTCTGAGTCGATTCTGCATGCTTTAAGTGTGTTTGGTGGCTCAGAACCATCAAAAAACGTTGAAATATAGTTCAAATTCAATAAAAATCGACAAAAATACAGTTTCTAGCTAAAATTTGATGGTTTCGTTGCACTTTCTGAGCCCGTAGGGTATCTGATTGGCTTAAAAGTACAAGAAAACACTTCAAAAGTGACGTTTCTGAAGAATTTTAACAGTTTTCTTGTATCTACGAACGCCAGAATGCATAAAATTGACCTAAACGTCTCCTTTTCCTATTCTGAGTCATTCTGCATGCTTTAAGTGTGTTTGGTGGCTCAGAACCATCAAAAAACGTTGAAATATAGTTCAAATTCAATAAAAATCGACAAAAATACAGTTTCTAGCTAAAATTTGATGGTTTCGTTGCACTTTCCGAGCCCGTAGGGTATCTCATTGGCTTAAAAGTACAAGAAAACACTTCAAAAGTGACGTTTCTGAAGAATTTTAACAGTTTTCTTGTATCTACGAACGCCAGAATGCATAAAATTGACCTAAACGTCTCCTTTTCCTATTCTGAGTCGATTCTGCATGCTTTAAGTGTGTTTGGTGGCTCAGAACCATCAAAAAACGTTGAAATATAGTTCAAATTCAATAAAAATCGACAAAAATACAGTTTCTAGCTAAAATTTGATGGTTTCGTTGCACTTTCCGAGCCCGTAGGGTATCTGATTGGCTTAAAAGTACAAGAAAACACTTCAAAAGTGACGTTTCTGAAGAATTTTAACAGTTTTCTTGTATCTACGAACGCCAGAATGCATAAAATTGACCTAAACGTCACCTTTTCCTATTCTGAGTCGATTCTGCATGCTTTAAGTGTGTTTGGTGGCTCAGAACCATCAAAAAACGTTGAAATATAGTTCAAATTCAATAAAAATCGACAAAAATACAGTTTCTAGCTAAAATTTGATGGTTTCGTTGCACTTTCCGAGCCCGTTGGGTATCTGATTGGCTTAAAAGTACAAGAAAACACTTCAAAAGTGACGTTTCTGAAGAATTTTAACAGTTTTCTTGTATCTACGAACGCCAGAATGCATAAAATTGACCTAAACGTCTCCTTTTCCTATTCTGAGTCGATTCTGCATGCTTTAAGTGTGTTTGGTGGCTCAGAACCATCAAAAAACGTTGAAATATAGTTCAAATTCAATAAAAATCGACAAAAATACAGTTTCTAGCTAAAATTTGATGGTTTCGTTGCACTTTCTGAGCCCGTAGGGTATCTGATTGGCTTAAAAGTACAAGAAAACACTTCAAAAGTGACGTTTCTGAAGAATTTTAACAGTTTTCTTGTATCTACGAACGCCAGAATGCATAAAATTGACCTAAACGTCTCCTTTTCCTATTCTGAGTCGATTCTGCATGCTTTAAGTGTGTTTGGTGGCTCAGAACCATCAAAAAACGTTGAAATATAGTTCAAATTCAATAAAAATCGACAAAAATACAGTTTCTAGCTAAAATTTGATGGTTTCGTTGCACTTTCCGAGCCCGTAGGTTATCTGATTGGCTTAAAAGTACAAGAAAACACTTCAAAAGTGACGTTTCTGAAGAATTTTAACAGTTTTCTTGTATCTACGAACGCCAGAATGCATAAAATTGACCTAAACGTCTCCTTTTCCTATTCTGAGTCGATTCTGCATGCTTTAAGTGTGTTTGGTGGCTCAGAACCATCAAAAAACGTTGAAATATAGTTCAAATTCTATAAAAATCGACAAAAATACAGTTTCTAGCTAAAATTTGATGGTTTCGTTGCACTTTCCGAGCCCGTAGGGTATCTGATTGGCTTAAAAGTACAAGAAAACACTTCAAAAGTGACGTTTCTGAAGAATTTTAACAGTTTTCTTGTATCTACGAACGCCAGAATGCATAAAATTGACCTAAACGTCTCCTTTTCCTATTCTGAGTCGATTCTGCATGCTTTAAGTGTGTTTGGTGGCTCAGAACCATCAAAAAACTTTGAAATATAGTTCAAATTCAATAAAAATCGACAAAAATACAGTTTCTAGCTAAAATTTGATGGTTTCGTTGCACTTTCCGAGCCCGTTGGGTATCTGATTGGCTTAAAAGTACAAGAAAACACTTCAAAAGTGACGTTTCTGAAGAATTTTAACAGTTTTCTTGTATCTACGAACGCCAGAATGCATAAAATTGACCTAAACGTCTCCTTTTCCTATTCTGAGTCGATTCTGCATGCTTTAAGTGTGTTTGGTGGCTCAGAACCATCAAAAAACGTTGAAATATAGTTCAAATTCAATAAAAATCGACAAAAATACAGTTTCTAGCTAAAATTTGATGGTTTCGTTGCACTTTCCGAGCCCGTAGGGTATCTGATTGGCTTAAAAGTACAAGAAAACACTTCAAAAGTGACGTTTCTGAAGGATTTTAACAGTTTTCTTGTATCTACGAACGCCAGAATGCATAAAATTGACCTAAACGTCTCCTTTTCCTATTCTGAGTCGATTCTGCATGCTTTAAGTGTGTTTGGTGGCTCAGAACCATCAAAAAACGTTGAAATATAGTTCAAATTCAATAAAAATCGACAAAAATACAGTTTCTAGCTAAAATTTGATGGTTTCGTTGCACTTTCCGAGCCCGTAGGGTATCTGATTGGCTTAAAAGTACAAGAAAACACTTCAAAAGTGACGTTTCTGAAGAATTTTAACAGTTTTCTTGTATCTACGAACGCCAGAATGCATAAAATTGACCTAAACGTCTCCTTTTCCTATTCTGACTCGATTCTGCATGCTTTAAGTGTGTTTGGTGGCTCAGAACCATCAAAAAACGTTGAAATATAGTTCAAATTCAATAAAAATCGACAAAAATACAGTTTCTAGCTAAAATTTGATGGTTTCGTTGCACTTTCCGAGCCCGTAGGGTATCTGATTGGCTTAAAAGTACAAGAAAACACTTCAAAAGTGACGTTTCTGAAGAATTTTAACAGTTTTCTTGTATCTACGAACGCCAGAATGCATAAAATTGACCTAAACGTCTCCTTTTCCTATTCTGAGTCGATTCTGCATGCTTCAAGTGTGTTTGGTGGCTCAGAACCATCAAAAAACGTTGAAATATAGTTCAAATTCAATAAAAATCGACAAAAATACAGTTTCTAGCTAAAATTTGATGGTTTCGTTGCACTTTCCGAGCCCGTAGGGTATCTGATTGGCTTAAAAGTACAAGAAAACACTTCAAAAGTGACGTTTCTGAAGAATTTTAACAGTTTTCTTGTATCTACGAACGCCAGAATGCATAAAATTGACCTAAACGTCTCCTTTTCCTATTCTGAGTCGATTCTGCATGCTTTAAGTGTGTTTGGTGGCTCAGAACCATCAAAAAACGTTGAAATATAGTTCAAATTCAATAAAAATCGACAAAAATACAGTTTCTAGCTAAAATTTGATGGTTTCGTTGCACTTTCCGAGCCCGTAGGGTATCTGATTGGCTTAAAAGTACAAGAAAACACTTCAAAAGTGACGTTTCTGAAGAATTTTAACAGTTTTCTTGTATCTACGAACGCCAGAATGCATAAAATTGACCTAAACGTCTCCTTTTCCTATTCTGAGTCGATTCTGCATGCTTTAAGTGTGTTTGGTGGCTCAGAACCATCAAAAAACGTTGAAATATAGTTCAAATTCAATAAAAATCGACAAAAATACAGTTTCTAGCTAAAATTTGATGGTTTCGTTGCACTTTCCGAGCCCGTAGGGTATCTCATTGGCTTAAAAGTACAAGAAAACACTTCAAAAGTGACGTTTCTGAAGAATTTTAACAGTTTTCTTGTATCTACGAACGCCAGAATGCATAAAATTGACCTAAACGTCTCCTTTTCCTATTCTGAGTCGATTCTGCATGCTTTAAGTGTGTTTGGTGGCTCAGAACCATCAAAAAACGTTGAAATATAGTTCAAATTCAATAAAAATCGACAAAAATACAGTTTCTAGCTAAAATTTGATGGTTTCGTTGCACTTTCCGAGCCCGTAGGGTATCTGATTGGCTTAAAAGTACAAGAAAACACTTCAAAAGTGACGTTTCTGAAGAATTTTAACAGTTTTCTTGTATCTACGAACGCCAGAATGCATAAAATTGACCTAAACGTCACCTTTTCCTATTCTGAGTCGATTCTGCATGCTTTAAGTGTGTTTGGTGGCTCAGAACCATCAAAAAACGTTGAAATATAGTTCAAATTCAATAAAAATCGACAAAAATACAGTTTCTAGCTAAAATTTGATGGTTTCGTTGCACTTTCCGAGCCCGTTGGGTATCTGATTGGCTTAAAAGTACAAGAAAACACTTCAAAAGTGACGTTTCTGAAGAATTTTAACAGTTTTCTTGTATCTACGAACGCCAGAATGCATAAAATTGACCTAAACGTCTCCTTTTCCTATTCTGAGTCGATTCTGCATGCTTTAAGTGTGTTTGGTGGCTCAGAACCATCAAAAAACGTTGAAATATAGTTCAAATTCAATAAAAATCGACAAAAATACAGTTTCTAGCTAAAATTTGATGGTTTCGTTGCACTTTCTGAGCCCGTAGGGTATCTGATTGGCTTAAAAGTACAAGAAAACACTTCAAAAGTGACGTTTCTGAAGAATTTTAACAGTTTTCTTGTATCTACGAACGCCAGAATGCATAAAATTGACCTAAACGTCTCCTTTTCCTATTCTGAGTCGATTCTGCATGCTTTAAGTGTGTTTGGTGGCTCAGAACCATCAAAAAACGTTGAAATATAGTTCAAATTCAATAAAAATCGACAAAAATACAGTTTCTAGCTAAAATTTGATGGTTTCGTTGCACTTTCCGAGCCGTAGGTTATCTGATTGGCTTAAAAGTACAAGAAAACACTTCAAAAGTGACGTTTCTGAAGAATTTTAACAGTTTTCTTGTATCTACGAACGCCAGAATGCATAAAATTGACCTAAACGTCTCCTTTTCCTATTCTGAGTCGATTCTGCATGCTTTAAGTGTGTTTGGTGGCTCAGAACCATCAAAAAACGTTGAAATATAGTTCAAATTCTATAAAAATCGACAAAAATACAGTTTCTAGCTAAAATTTGATGGTTTCGTTGCACTTTCCGAGCCCGTAGGGTATCTGATTGGCTTAAAAGTACAAGAAAACACTTCAAAAGTGACGTTTCTGAAGAATTTTAACAGTTTTCTTGTATCTACGAACGCCAGAATGCATAAAATTGACCTAAACGTCTCCTTTTCCTATTCTGAGTCGATTCTGCATGCTTTAAGTGTGTTTGGTGGCTCAGAACCATCAAAAAACTTTGAAATATAGTTCAAATTCAATAAAAATCGACAAAAATACAGTTTCTAGCTAAAATTTGATGGTTTCGTTGCACTTTCCGAGCCCGTTGGGTATCTGATTGGCTTAAAAGTACAAGAAAACACTTCAAAAGTGACGTTTCTGAAGAATTTTAACAGTTTTCTTGTATCTACGAACGCCAGAATGCATAAAATTGACCTAAACGTCTCCTTTTCCTATTCTGAGTCGATTCTGCATGCTTTAAGTGTGTTTGGTGGCTCAGAACCATCAAAAAACGTTGAAATATAGTTCAAATTCAATAAAAATCGACAAAAATACAGTTTCTAGCTAAAATTTGATGGTTTCGTTGCACTTTCCGAGCCCGTAGGGTATCTGATTGGCTTAAAAGTACAAGAAAACACTTCAAAAGTGACGTTTCTGAAGGATTTTAACAGTTTTCTTGTATCTACGAACGCCAGAATGCATAAAATTGACCTAAACGTCTCCTTTTCCTATTCTGAGTCGATTCTGCATGCTTTAAGTGTGTTTGGTGGCTCAGAACCATCAAAAAACGTTGAAATATAGTTCAAATTCAATAAAAATCGACAAAAATACAGTTTCTAGCTAAAATTTGATGGTTTCGTTGCACTTTCCGAGCCCGTAGGGTATCTGATTGGCTTAAAAGTACAAGAAAACACTTCAAAAGTGACGTTTCTGAAGAATTTTAACAGTTTTCTTGTATCTACGAACGCCAGAATGCATAAAATTGACCTAAACGTCTCCTTTTCCTATTCTGACTCGATTCTGCATGCTTTAAGTGTGTTTGGTGGCTCAGAACCATCAAAAACGTTGAAATATAGTTCAAATTCAATAAAAATCGACAAAAATACAGTTTCTAGCTAAAATTTGATGGTTTCGTTGCACTTTCCGAGCCCGTAGGGTATCTGATTGGCTTAAAAGTACAAGAAAACACTTCAAAAGTGACGTTTCTGAAGAATTTTAACAGTTTTCTTGTATCTACGAACGCCAGAATGCATAAAATTGACCTAAACGTCTCCTTTTCCTATTCTGAGTCGATTCTGCATGCTTCAAGTGTGTTTGGTGGCTCAGAACCATCAAAAAACGTTGAAATATAGTTCAAATTCAATAAAAATCGACAAAAATACAGTTTCTAGCTAAAATTTGATGGTTTCGTTGCACTTTCCGAGCCCGTAGGGTATCTGATTGGCTTAAAAGTACAAGAAAACACTTCAAAAGTGACGTTTCTGAAGAATTTTAACAGTTTTCTTGTATCTACGAACGCCAGAATGCATAAAATTGACCTAAACGTCTCCTTTTCCTATTCTGAGTCGATTCTGCATGCTTTAAGTGTGTTTGGTGGCTCAGAACCATCAAAAAACGTTGAAATATAGTTCAAATTCAATAAAAATCGACAAAAATACAGTTTCTAGCTAAAATTTGATGGTTTCGTTGCACTTTCCGAGCCCGTAGGGTATCTGATTGGCTTAAAAGTACAAGAAAACACTTCAAAAGTGACGTTTCTGAAGAATTTTAACAGTTTTCTTGTATCTACGAACGCCAGAATGCATAAAATTGACCTAAACGTCTCCTTTTCCTATTCTGAGTCGATTCTGCATGCTTTAAGTGTGTTTGGTGGCTCAGAACCATCAAAAAACGTTGAAATATAGTTCAAATTCAATAAAAATCGACAAAAATACAGTTTCTAGCTAAAATTTGATGGTTTCGTTGCACTTTCCGAGCCCGTAGGGTATCTGATTGGCTTAAAAGTACAAGAAAACACTTCAAAGTGACGTTTCTGAAGAATTTTAACAGTTTTCTTGTATCTACGAACGCCAGAATGCATAAAATTGACCTAAACGTCTCCTTTTCCTATTCTGAGTCGATTCTGCATGCTTCAAGTGTGTTTGGTGGCTCAGAACCATCAAAAAACGTTGAAATATAGTTCAAATTCAATAAAAATCGACAAAAATACAGTTTCTAGCTAAAATTTGATGGTTTCGTTGCACTTTCCGAGCCCGTAGGGTATCTGATTGGCTTAAAAGTACAAGAAAACACTTCAAAAGTGACGTTTCTGAAGAATTTTAACAGTTTTCTTGTATCTACGAACGCCAGAATGCATAAAATTGACCTAAACGTCTCCTTTTCCTATTCTGAGTCGATTCTGCATGCTTTAAGTGTGTTTGGTGGCTCAGAACCATCAAAAAACGTTGAAATATAGTTCAAATTCAATAAAAATCGACAAAAATACAGTTTCTAGCTAAAATTTGATGGTTTCGTTGCACTTTCCGAGCCCGTAGGGTATCTGATTGGCTTAAAAGTACAAGAAAACACTTCAAAAGTGACGTTTCTGAAGAATTTTAACAGTTTTCTTGTATCTACGAACGCCAGAATGCATAAAATTGACCTAAACGTCTCCTTTTCCTATTCTGAGTCGATTCTGCATGCTTTAAGTGTGTTTGGTGGCTCAGAACCATCAAAAAACGTTGAAATATAGTTCGAATTCAATAAAAATCGACAAAAATACAGTTTCTAGCTAAAATTTGATGGTTTCGTTGCACTTTCCGAGCCCGTAGGGTATCTGATTGGCTTAAAAGTACAAGAAAACACTTCAAAAGTGACGTTTCTGAAGAATTTTAACAGTTTTCTTGTATCTACGAACGCCAGAATGCATAAAATTGACCTAAACGTCTCCTTTTCCTATTCTGAGTCGATTCTGCATGCTTTAAGTGTGTTTGGTGGCTCAGAACCATCAAAAAACGTTGAAATATAGTTCAAATTCAATAAAAATCGACAAAAATACAGTTTC
>NW_026973214.1:0-5000 GCF_036711695.1 Zophobas morio | reverse complement strand
TGCGCTTCCAACGGAACTAGTAGGCAACCAGTAATACGCTAATTCAGCGATCCTGCAACCAACAATACTCCTTTAACGGATGCATATGCAACTCACAATACACCGACGTGCGACGTCCGTTAACGCCACCGCCCGATTCCTTTCGACTGACTTTCGAACACGCGTTTTGCAACCCGCAACACACCGACACGTACGGCGTCCGTTAACGTCACCGATTAATTCGAAGCTTCTCGCACGCCTCATATACAACCGGTAATACACTGGCCGTTCATAACGTACGGCGTTCGTGCCGAGTGACTGTATAACGCCACCGATCGATTTCGACTTTCAAACACGCAGCACAGTCGTCGATCTACAATACAATAAACGTACGGCGTTCATTAGCGCTGTCGAATTTGCGGTTTCGCGTACATACAGGCAACCGGTAATAAATACACCGGAAATAGTTATAAAGGGCGAAATGGCACAATTTGTTATCAAAAATTAAGTTTTTATCATTTATCAGGAGGTAATTTAATTAGTTATTTCAATTTATTGTAGAAATAGACGACTTCATTTTGAGAAGATTTTACAAAAAGTTTTTATTTTAATTTAAGGAACGCGCGGATTAACGGCGGTGATTGCAAGTACAGTAATTGTGAAGCCTAATGTCTCGTTGTCTAATTCGTGGCGCCCGTAAATGGATTAACGAGATTCCCACTGTCCCTAGGTTTTCTTGAAAAAATCGAAATTTATGGTGTTACTTAAATTCAGTTTGAAGCATTAAAAAACATGAATGGCACAATTCGTTTTAAAAAATCAGCTACAGCTATTTCAATTCTCCCTCGTTTTTATTAAAAAAAACTTCTCGAAAGTTATTTCGACATATATAATAAATTTCATTTTACAACATTTTATATATACGTCGATCGTCTTTTATAAAGTAAGGCGTTCTTCCGTACTTAAAATTTTTAAAAAGTGCATGTACGGCGTTCGTCTTTTATAAAGTAAGGCGTTTCTCCGGACTTGGAAATTTTTTTAAAAGTACATGTACGGCGTTCGTCGTTTATGAAGTACGGCGTTGGTTGTTTATAAAGTACGGCGTTTGAAATTTATGAAGTACGGCGTTCGGAATTTATGAAGTACGGCGTCCCGTACCGGGTACGTATTTTAAAATTAACTAAATCGCTATAATAAAAATTCTAACTTACCTCGATTACGTAACACAATGCGGCCGTATTTTTTTTCTTGCGAAAATCCGTGGAAAAATGTTCAAACCGCTCTTTACGAAGAGCCATCACACCGACAGAGCGCACCTCGGACGGGGAGAGGTGTGTCTCGCGCCCCTGCTCGCGTACCACTGTCGCCGCTTCGCAGCGTTTGGCTCCGATCGACGTCAAGCGCGCTATTATAGGTAGCGGAGTGATGTTGTGGCGTGTGAGGTGTTCTCTCGAGATACCGACCAACGACTGCATCCTCTCGCTCGCGTTACCACGGACTGTCTGCGAGTCTTATCCAATACTTTTAAAAGGAATTCGGATTTATGACGAAATGAATTTCGCAGCACGTTCCGGCCGTTCTTCGGTGTCTCTAAGACTGTGCGTTTTTACGTATTCTCTAAAAATGATAGCAGACGCTAACCGCATTGGTTTCTCTCTGTAATAAATAATGTTCAACAACGACATTATTATGTTATTCAGACCGACCCGACAAAAAGAGACGACGATACGTTCACCTTTTTAGAACGAAACGTTGCGATTACTTTTGGTGGTCGTGCCTTTAATGATTATAAGAGCGAACCTTGTATGTGTGTGTGTCTTGTTGATAATTTTGAGAATGTAGTTATCGCACCCGTCGAAAATGACCCGAAGTAGACTTGGCTCTCGGAGCGTTTGCGCCTAGAATTTCATGGAATCCTTGAGTTCCTTCATTGGGTTCGAGCTTGCCTCGAAAGACGGTCCAGCACAGCGAGATCGCGGATGCGGCGGACGTTCCATCGTCGGCGGTCCTTATGCGATCAACCTTACATTGTTGTAAACGGTGGCGTACGTTCGAATTTCACGATTCGTCGTTCGTTGCATCGAACAGCTATTAAATTTGCGTCAACTCCCTACATTCCGAGCGAGAATATATAATATACTCGTAACGTGTGCAGATTCTGTAAAGAATTCGGCACGTCTCACCGTCGCATTCTATCTAGCGAAGAGTGAGGAGAATGTTTGAACTTTTAAACCGGCGCAGGAGGTTTCCTCGCGAAACTTTTCGACCGGTATCGTTATGTATGATATTTTTCGTATATAAAACAACGAAAGAGAGAGTTAAGCGTGGCGTTACGTTCCTACGCGTTCGTTTCGCGAACACGCACTCGCGCTTTCGACGAAAGTGTAGTTTTCAGTTTCGGAGTATCCGAACGAGAACGCAGTTCCCTGGTTGATCCTGCCAGTAGTCATATGCTTGTCTCAAAGATTAAGCCATGCATGTCTCAGTACAAGCCGAATTAAGGTGAAACCGCGAAAGGCTCATTAAATCAGTTATGGTTCCTTAGATCGTACCCACATTTACTTGGATAACTGTGGTAATTCTAGAGCTAATACATGCAAACAGAGCCCCGACCGGAAACGGAAGGGGCGCTTTTATTAGATCAAAACCAATCGGTGGCGGTCTCCGTCATCGTACAACTTGGTGACTCTGAATAACTTTACGCTGATCGCACGGTCTCGCACCGGCGACGCATCTTTCAAATGTCTGCCTTATCAACTGTCGATGGTAGGTTCTGCGCCTACCATGGTTGTAACGGGTAACGGGGAATCAGGGTTCGATTCCGGAGAGGGAGCCTGAGAAACGGCTACCACATCCAAGGAAGGCAGCAGGCGCGCAAATTACCCACTCCCGGCACGGGGAGGTAGTGACGAAAAATAACGATACGGGACTCATCCGAGGCCCCGTAATCGGAATGAGTACACTCTAAACCCTTTAACGAGGATCAATTGGAGGGCAAGTCTGGTGCCAGCAGCCGCGGTAATTCCAGCTCCAATAGCGTATATTAAAGTTGTTGCGGTTAAAAAGCTCGTAGTCGAATCTGTGTCCCGCGCCGCCGGTTCATCGTTCGCGGTGTTAACTGGCGTGCCGCGGGACGTCCTGCCGGTGGGCTTAGCTCGAGAGGGCGGCCCAACTCAATCCCGCCGCGGTGCTCTTCATTGAGTGTCGAGGTGGGCCGGCACGTTTACTTTGAACAAATTAGAGTGCTTAAAGCAGGCTAAAACTTCGCCTGAATACTGTGTGCATGGAATAATGGAATAGGACCTCGGTTCTATTTTGTTGGTTTTCGGAACCCCGAGGTAATGATTAATAGGAACGGATGGGGGCATTCGTATTGCGACGTTAGAGGTGAAATTCTTGGATCGTCGCAAGACGGACAGAAGCGAAAGCATTTGCCAAAAACGCTTTCATTGATCAAGAACGAAAGTTAGAGGTTCGAAGGCGATCAGATACCGCCCTAGTTCTAACCATAAACGATGCCAGCTAGCGATCCGCCGACGTTCTTTCGATGACTCGGCGGGCAGCTTCCGGGAAACCAAAGCTTTTGGGTTCCGGGGGAAGTATGGTTGCAAAGCTGAAACTTAAAGGAATTGACGGAAGGGCACCACCAGGAGTGGAGCCTGCGGCTTAATTTGACTCAACACGGGAAACCTCACCAGGCCCGGACACCGGAAGGATTGACAGATTGAGAGCTCTTTCTTGATTCGGTGGGTGGTGGTGCATGGCCGTTCTTAGTTGGTGGAGCGATTTGTCTGGTTAATTCCGATAACGAACGAGACTCTAGCCTGCTAAATAGGCGTATTTCGACATCCCAAAGGCCCGCCGGTCTCGGGTTCGCCCGTTGGCCGTGCGCGGTTTTTACTGTCGGCGTACAAACAATTCTTCTTAGAGGGACAGGCGGCTTCTAGCCGCACGAGATTGAGCAATAACAGGTCTGTGATGCCCTTAGATGTTCTGGGCCGCACGCGCGCTACACTGAAGGAATCAGCGTGTCCTCCCTGGCCGAGCGGCCCGGGTAACCCGCTGAACCTCCTTCGTGCTAGGGATTGGGGCTTGCAATTGTTCCCCATGAACGAGGAATTCCCAGTAAGCGCGAGTCATAAGCTCGCGTTGATTACGTCCCTGCCCTTTGTACACACCGCCCGTCGCTACTACCGATTGAATGATTTAGTGAGGTCTTCGGACCGGTACGCGGTGGCGTTTCGGCGTCGCCGATGTCGCTGGGAAGATGACCAAACTTGATCATTTAGAGGAAGTAAAAGTCGTAACAAGGTTTCCGTAGGTGAACCTGCGGAAGGATCATTAACGTGTCTCGAACACACGCACTGTCTTTACACAGACACACACACCATCGTCTGATCGTGTTGTTGTTGTCGTGCGAAGTATGTCGCGTCCGTGGACGACGTACACGCTCGATCTAACATCTAAAGACGTCTGCGGCGTAGACGACGGCACGTCCAGCCTTTAGCGGTGCCGTCGCGCGTTTCCGAAGCGCGTTCTCTTCTCTTCTCTCGTCCCACGTGGGGATCGGTGCGAAAGAGGAAACGCGTCTAAGAGACGGCGTCACGCGACGTCCTCGAACTATTGAATCGTCCAGAGTCGGATTAGGCGTCATGCCGATGCGAACTCGCGGCGCCGGTCCTTTACGCGCGTTCGTCGTGCGATCGGGCAGACGGCATTTCGGGCACCTTGATCCGCTAAAGAACCTCAAAGAGTTCGATTCGGATCGCAGGTTTCGTAAGTACGTGCGGGGCGTTTCGTGCGCCTTTGCTCGTCTTCGTTACCGTGGGTTTTAAATGATTTTCGCCCGGCCGACGGGTTCGGCTCGATGCCGCCGTTCTCGTCGAGACGATTCGAAACGTCGTTCGAGACGCTCCTAGGAAGCGCCGTTTGACGAAATCACACCTAGTTTGTTTGGTTAAGTGATCGTTGTGCGGTTGAGCTTCTGCTTTAGAAAAGGAGATCAAGTCTTGCGACTAACA
>NW_026973213.1:0-28160 GCF_036711695.1 Zophobas morio | reverse complement strand
CATGCAGAATCGACTCAGAATAGGAAAAGGAGACGTTTAGGTCAATTTTATGCATTCTGGCGTTCGTAGATACAAGAAAACTGTTAAAATTCTTCAGAAACGTCACTTTTGAAGTGTTTTCTTGTACTTTTAAGCCAATCAGATACCCTACGGGCTCGGAAAGTGCAACGAAACCATCAAATTTTAGCTAGAAACTGTATTTTTGTCGATTTTTATTGAATTTGAACTATATTTCAACGTTTTTTGATGGTTCTGAGCCACCAAACACACTTAAAGCATGCAGAATCGACTCAGAATAGGAAAAGGAGACGTTTAGGTCAATTTTATGCATTCTGGCGTTCGTAGATACAAGAAAACTGTTAAAATTCTTCAGAAACGTCACTTTTGAAGTGTTTTCTTGTACTTTTAAGCCAATCAGATACCCTACGGGCTCGGAAAGTGCAACGAAACCATCAAATTTTAGCTAGAAACTGTATTTTTGTCGATTTTTATTGAATTTGAACTATATTTCAACGTTTTTTGATGGTTCTGAGCCACCAAACACACTTAAAGCATGCAGAATCGACTCAGAATAGGAAAAGGAGACGTTTAGGTCAATTTTATGCATTCTGGCGTTCGTAGATACAAGAAAACTGTTAAAATTCTTCAGAAACGTCACTTTTGAAGTGTTTTCTTGTACTTTTAAGCCAATCAGATACCCTACGGGCTCGGAAAGTGCAACGAAACCATCAAATTTTAGCTAGAAACTGTATTTTTGTCGATTTTTATTGAATTTGAACTATATTTCAACGTTTTTTGATGGTTCTGAGCCACCAAACACACTTAAAGCATGCAGAATCGACTCAGAATAGGAAAAGGAGACGTTTAGGTCAATTTTATGCATTCTGGCGTTCGTAGATACAAGAAAACTGTTAAAATTCTTCAGAAACGTCACTTTTGAAGTGTTTTCTTGTACTTTTAAGCCAATCAGATACCCTACGGGCTCGGAAAGTGCAACGAAACCATCAAATTTTAGCTAGAAACTGTATTTTTGTCGATTTTTATTGAATTTGAACTATATTTCAACGTTTTTTGATGGTTCTGAGCCACCAAACACACTTAAAGCATGCAGAATCGACTCAGAATAGGAAAAGGAGACGTTTAGGTCAATTTTATGCATTCTGGCGTTCGTAGATACAAGAAAACTGTTAAAATTCTTCAGAAACGTCACTTTTGAAGTGTTTTCTTATACTTTTAAGCCAATCAGATACCCTACGGGCTCGGAAAGTGCAACGAAACCATCAAATTTTAGCTAGAAACTGTATTTTTGTCGATTTTTATTGAATTTGAACTATATTTCAACGTTTTTTGATGGTTCTGAGCCACCAAACACACTTAAAGCATGCAGAATCGACTCAGAATAGGAAAAGGAGATGTTTAGGTCAATTTTATGCATTCTGGCGTTCGTAGATACAAGAAAACTGTTAAAATTCTTCAGAAACGTCACTTTTGAAGTGTTTTCTTGTACTTTTAAGCCAATCAGATACCCTACGGGCTCGGAAAGTGCAACGAAACCATCAAATTTTAGCTAGAAACTGTATTTTTGTCGATTTTTATTGAATTTGAACTATATTTCAACGTTTTTTGATGGTTCTGAGCCACCAAACACACTTAAAGCATGCAGAATCGACTCAGAATAGGAAAAGGAGACGTTTAGGTCAATTTTATGCATTCTGGCGTTCGTAGATACAAGAAAACTGTTAAAATTCTTCAGAAACGTCACTTTTGAAGTGTTTTCTTGTACTTTTAAGCCAATCAGATACCCTACGGGCTCGGAAAGTGCAACGAAACCATCAAATTTTAGCTAGAAACTGTATTTTTGTCGATTTTTATTGAATTTGAACTATATTTCAACGTTTTTTGATGGTTCTGAGCCACCAAACACACTTAAAGCATGCAGAATCGACTCAGAATAGGAAAAGGAGACGTTTAGGTCAATTTTATGCATTCTGGCGTTCGTAGATACAAGAAAACTGTTAAAATTCTTCAGAAACGTCACTTTTGAAGTGTTTTCTTGTACTTTTAAGCCAATCAGATACCCAACGGGCTCGGAAAGTGCAACGAAACCATCAAATTTTAGCTAGAAACTGTATTTTTGTCGATTTTTATTGAATTTGAACTATATTTCAACGTTTTTTTATGGTTCTGAGCCACCAAACACACTTAAAGCATGCAGAATCGACTCAGAATAGGAAAAGGAGACGTTTAGGTCAATTTTATGCATTCTGGCGTTCGTAGATACAAGAAAACTGTTAAAATTCTTCAGAAACGTCACTTTTGAAGTGTTTTCTTGTACTTTTAAGCCAATCAGATACCCTACGAGCTCGGAAAGTGCAACGAAACCATCAAATTTTAGCTAGAAACTGTATTTTTGTCGATTTTTATTGAATTTGAACTATATTTCAACGTTTTTTGATGGTTCTGAGCCACCAAACACACTTAAAGCATACAGAATCGACTCAGAATAGGAAAAGGAGACGTTTAGGTCAATTTTATGCATTCTGGCGTTCGTAGATACAAGAAAACTGTTAAAATTCTTCAGAAACGTCACTTTTGAAGTGTTTTCTTGTACTTTTAAGCCAATCAGATACCCCACGGGCTCGGAAAGTGCAACGAAACCATCAAATTTTAGCTAGAAACTGTATTTTTGTCGATTTTTATTGAATTTGAACTATATTTCAACGTTTTTTGATGGTTCTGAGCCACCAAACACACTTAAAGCATGCAGAATCGACTCAGAATAGGAAAAGGAGACGTTTAGGTCAATTTTATGCATTCTGGCGTTCGTAGATACAAGAAAACTGTTAAAATTCTTCAGGAACGTCACTTTTGAAGTGTTTTCTTGTACTTTTAAGCCAATCAGATACCCTACGGGCTCGGAAAGTGCAACGAAACCATCAAATTTTAGCTAGAAACTGTATTTTTGTCGATTTTTATTGAATTTGAACTATATTTCAACGTTTTTTGATGGTTCTGAGCCACCAAACACACTTAAAGCATGCAGAATCGACTCAGAATAGGAAAAGGAGACGTTTAGGTCAATTTTATGCATTCTGGCGTTCGTAGATACAAGAAAACTGTTAAAATTCTTCAGAAACGTCACTTTTGAAGTGTTTTCTTGTACTTTTAAGCCAATCAGATACCCTACGGGCTCGGAAAGTGCAACGAAACCATCAAATTTTAGCTAGAAACTGTGTTTTTGTCGATTTTTATTGAATTTGAACTATATTTCAACGTTTTTTGATTGTTCTGAGCCACCAAACACACTTAAAGCATGCAGAATCGACTCAGAATATGAAAAGGAGACGTTTAGGTCAATTTTATGCATTCTGGCGTTCGTAGATACAAGAAAACTGTTAAAATTCTTCAGAAACGTCACTTTTGAAGTGTTTTCTTGTACTTTTAAGCCAATCAGATACCCTACGGGCTCGGAAAGTGCAACGAAACCATCAAATTTTAGCTAGAAACTGTATTTTTGTCGATTTTTATTGAATTTGAACTATATTTCAACGTTTTTTGATGGTTCTGAGCCACCAAACACACTTAAAGCATGCAGAATCGACTCAGAATAGGAAAAGGAGACGTTTAGGTCAATTTTATGCATTCTGGCGTTCGTAGATACAAGAAAACTGTTAAAATTCTTCAGAAACGTCACTTTTGAAGTGTTTTCTTGTACTTTTAAGCCAATCAGATACCCTACGGGCTCGGAAAGTGCAACGAAACCATCAAATTTTAGCTAGAAACTGTATTTTTGTCGATTTTTATTGAATTTGAACTATATTTCCACGTTTTTTGATGGTTCTGAGCCACCAAACACACTTAAAGCATGCAGAATCGACTCAGAATAGGAAAAGGAGACGTTTAGGTCAATTTTATGCATTCTGGCGTTCGTAGATACAAGAAAACTGTTAAAATTCTTCAGAAACGTCACTTTTGAAGTGTTTTCTTGTACTTTTAAGCCAATCAGATACCCTACGGGCTCGGAAAGTGCAACGAAACCATCAAATTTTAGCTAGAAACTGTATTTTTGTCGATTTTTATTGAATTTGAACTATATTTCAACGTTTTTTGATGGTTCTGAGCCACCAAACACACTTAAAGCATGCAGAATCGACTCAGAATAGGAAAAGGAGACGTTTAGGTCAATTTTATGCATTCTGGCGTTCGTAGATACAAGAAAACTGTTAAAATTCTTCAGAAACGTCACTTTTGAAGTGTTTTCTTGTACTTTTAAGCCAATCAGATACCCTACGGGCTCGGAAAGTGCAACGAAACCATCAAATTTTAGCTAGAAACTGTATTTTTGTCGATTTTTATTGAATTTGAACTATATTTCAACGTTTTTTGATGGTTCTGAGCCACCAAACACACTTAAAGCATGCAGAATCGACTCAGAATAGGAAAAGGAGACGTTTAGGTCAATTTTATGCATTCTGGCGTTCGTAGATACAAGAAAACTGTTAAAATTCTTCAGAAACGTCACTTTTGAAGTGTTTTCTTGTACTTTTAAGCCAATCAGATACCCTACGGGCTCGGAAAGTGCAACGAAACCATCAAATTTTAGCTAGAAACTGTATTTTTGTTGATTTTTATTGAATTTGAACTATATTTCAACGTTTTTTGATGGTTCTGAGCCACCAAACACACTTAAAGCATGCAGAATCGACTCAGAATAGGAAAAGGAGACGTTTAGGTCAATTTTATGCATTCTGGCGTTCGTAGATACAAGAAAACTGTTAAAATTCTTCAGAAACGTCACTTTTGAAGTGTTTTCTTGTACTTTTAAGCCAATCAGATACCCTACGGGCTCGGAAAGTGCAACGAAACCATCAAATTTTAGCTAGAAACTGTATTTTTGTCGATTTTTATTGAATTTGAACTATATTTCAACGTTTTTTGATGGTTCTGAGCCACCAAACACACTTAAAGCATGCAGAATCGACTCAGAATAGGAAAAGGAGACGTTTAGGTCAATTTTATGCATTCTGGCGTTCGTAGATACAAGAAAACTGTTAAAATTCTTCAGAAACGTCACTTTTGAAGTGTTTTCTTGTACTTTTAAGCCAATCAGATACCCTACGGGCTCGGAAAGTGCAACGAAACCATCAAATTTTAGCTAGAAACTGTATTTTTGTCGATTTTTATTGAATTTGAACTATATTTCAACGTTTTTTGATGGTTCTGAGCCACCAAACACACTTAAAGCATGCAGAATCGACTCAGAATAGGAAAAGGAGACGTTTAGGTCAATTTTATGCATTCTGGCGTTCGTAGATACAAGAAAACTGTTAAAATTCTTCAGAAACGTCACTTTTGAAGTGGTTTCTTGTACTTTTAAGCCAATCAGATACCCTACGGGCTCGGAAAGTGCAACGAAACCATCAAATTTTAGCTAGAAACTGTATTTTTGTTGATTTTTATTGAATTTGAACTATATTTCAACGTTTTTTGATGGTTCTGAGCCACCAAACACACTTAAAGCATGCAGAATCGACTCAGAATAGGAAAAGGAGACGTTTAGGTCAATTTTATGCATTCTGGCGTTCGTAGATACAAGAAAACTGTTAAAATTCTTCAGAAACGTCACTTTTGAAGTGTTTTCTTGTACTTTTAAGCCAATCAGATACCCTACGGGCTCGGAAAGTGCAACGAAACCATCAAATTTTAGCTAGAAACTGTATTTTTGTCGATTTTTATTGAATTTGAACTATATTTCAACGTTTTTTGATGGTTCTGAGCCACCAAACACACTTAAAGCATGCAGAATCGACTCAGAATAGGAAAAGGAGACGTTTAGGTCAATTTTATGCATTCTGGCGTTCGTAGATACAAGAAAACTGTTAAAATTCTTCAGAAACGTCACTTTTGAAGTGTTTTCTTGTACTTTTAAGCCAATCAGATACCCTACGGGCTCGGAAAGTGCAACGAAACCATCAAATTTTAGCTAGAAACTGTATTTTTGTCGATTTTTATTGAATTTGAACTATATTTCAACGTTTTTTGATGGTTCTGAGCCACCAAAAACACTTAAAGCATGCAGAATCGACTCAGAATAGGAAAAGGAGACGTTTAGGTCAATTTTATGCATTCTGGCGTTCGTAGATACAAGAAAACTGTTAAAATTCTTCAGAAACGTCACTTTTGAAGTGTTTTCTTGTACTTTTAAGCCAATCAGATACCCTACGGGCTCGGAAAGTGCAACGAAACCATCAAATTTTAGCTAGAAACTGTATTTTTGTCGATTTTTATTGAATTTGAACTATATTTCAACGTTTTTTGATGGTTCTGAGCCACCAAACACACTTAAAGCATGCAGAATCGACTCAGAATAGGAAAAGGAGACGTTTAGGTCAATTTTATGCATTCTGGCGTTCGTAGATACAAGAAAACTGTTAAAATTTTTCAGAAACGTCACTTTTGAAGTGTTTTCTTGTACTTTTAAGCCAATCAGATACCCTACGGGCTCGGAAAGTGCAACGAAACCATCAAATTTTAGCTAGAAACTGTATTTTTGTCGATTTTTATTGAATTTGAACTATATTTCAACGTTTTTTGATGGTTCTGAGCCACCAAACACACTTAAAGCATGCAGAATCGACTCAGAATAGGAAAAGGAGACGTTTAGGTCAATTTTATGCATTCTGGCGTTCGTAGATACAAGAAAACTGTTAAAATTCTTCAGAAACGTCACTTTTGAAGTGTTTTCTTGTACTTTTAAGCCAATCAGATACCCAACGGGCTCGGAAAGTGCAACGAAACCATCAAATTTTAGCTAGAAACTGTATTTTTGTCGATTTTTATTGAATTTGAACTATATTTCAACGTTTTTTGATGGTTCTGAGCCACCAAAAACACTTAAAGCATGCAGAATCGACTCAGAATAGGAAAAGGAGACGTTTAGGTCAATTTTATGCATTCTGGCGTTCGTAGATACAAGAAAACTGTTAAAATTCTTCAGAAACGTCACTTTTGAAGTGTTTTCTTGTACTTTTAAGCCAATCAGATACCCTATGGGCTCGGAAAGTGCAACGAAACCATCAAATTTTAGCTAGAAACTGTATTTTTGTCGATTTTTATTGAATTTGAACTATATTTCAACGTTTTTTGATGGTTCTGAGCCACCAAACACACTTAAAGCATGCAGAATCGACTCAGAATAGGAAAAGGAGACGTTTAGGTCAATTTTATGCATTCTGGCGTTCGTAGATACAAGAAAACTGTCACTTTTGAAGTGTTTTCTTGTACTTTTAAGCCAATCAGATACCCTACGAGCTCGGAAAGTGCAACGAAACCATCAAATTTTAGCTAGAAACTGTATTTTTGTCGATTTTTATTGAATTTGAACTATATTTCAACGTTTTTTGATGGTTCTGAGCTTTCTTGTACTTTTAAGCCAATCAGATACCCTACGGGCTCGGAAAGTGCAACGAAACCATCAAATTTTAGCTAGAAACTGTATTTTTGTCGATTTTTATTGAAATTGAACTATATTTCAACGTTTTTTGATGGTTCTGAGCCACCAAACACACTTAAAGCATGCAGAATCGACTCAGAATAGGAAAAGGAGACGTTTAGGTCAATTTTATGCATTCTGGCGTTCGTAGATACAAGAAAACTGTTAAAATTCTTCAGAAACGTCACTTTTGAAGTGTTTTCTTGTACTTTTAAGCCAATCAGATACCCTACGGGCTCGGAAAGTGCAACGAAACCATCAAATTTTAGCTAGAAGCTGTATTTTTGTCGATTTTTATTGAATTTGAACTATATTTCAACGTTTTTTGATGGTTCTGAGCCACCAAACACACTTAAAGCATGCAGAATCGACTCAGAATAGGAAAAGGAGACGTTTAGGTCAATTTTATGCATTCTGGCGATCGTAGATACAAGAAAACTGTTAAAATTCTTCAGAAACGTCACTTTTGAAGTGTTTTCTTGTACTTTTAAGCCAATCAGATACCCTACGGGCTCGGAAAGTGCAACGAAACCATCAAATTTTAGCTAGAAACTGTATTTTTATCGATTTTTATTGAATTTGAACTATATTTCAACGTTTTTTGATGGTTCTGAGCCACCAAACACACTTAAAGCATGCAGAATCGACTCAGAATAGGAAAAGGAGACGTTTAGGTCAATTTTATGCATTCTGGCGTTCGTAGATACAAGAAAACTGTTAAAATTCTTCAGAAACGTCACTTTTGAAGTGTTTTCTTGTACTTTTAAGCCACGGGCTCGGAAAGTGCAACGAAACCATAAAATTTTAGCTAGAAACTGTATTTTTGTCGATTTTTATTGAATTTGAACTATATTTCAACGTTTTTCGATGGTTCTGAGCCACCAAACACACTTAAAGCATGCAGAATCGACTCAGAATAGGAAAAGGAGACGTTTAGGTCAATTTTATGCATTCTGGCGTTCGTTGATACAAGAAAACTGTTAAAATTCTTCAGAAACGTCACTTTTGAAGTGTTTTCTTGTACTTTTAAGCCAATCAGATACCCTACGGGCTCGGAAAGTGCAACGAAACCATCAAATTTTAGCTAGAAACTGTATTTTTGTCGATTTTTATTGAATTTGAACTATATTTCAACGTTTTTTGATGGTTCTGAGCCACCAAACACACTTAAAGCATGCAGAATCGACTCAGAATAGGAAAAGGAGACGTTTAGGTCAATTTTATGCATTCTGGCGTTCGTAGATACAAGAAAACTGTTAAAATTCTTCAGAAACGTCACTTTTGAAGTGTTTTCTTGTACTTTTAAGCCAATCAGATACCCAACGGGCTCGGAAAGTGCAACGAAACCATCAAATTTTAGCTAGAAACTGTATTTTTGTCGATTTTTATTGAATTTGAACTATATTTCAACGTTTTTTGATGGTTCTGAGCCACCAAACACACTTAAAGCATGCAGAATCAACTCAGAATAGGAAAAGGAGACGTTTAGGTCAATTTTATGCATTCTGGCGTTCGTAGATACAAGAAAACTGTTAAAATTCTTCAGAAACGTCACTTTTGAAGTGTTTTCTTGTACTTTTAAGCCAATCAGATACCCTACGGGCTCGGAAAGTGCAACGAAACCATCAAATTTTAGCTAGAAACTGTATTTTTGTCGATTTTTATTGAATTTGAACTATATTTCAACGTTTTTTGATGGTTCTGAGCCACCAAACACACTTAAAGCATGCAGAATCGACTCAGAATAGGAAAAGGAGACGTTTAGGTCAATTTTATGCATTCTGGCGTTCGTAGATACAAGAAAACTGTTAAAATTCTTCAGAAACGTCACTTTTGAAGTGTTTTCTTGTACTTTTAAGCCAATCAGATACCCTACGGGCTCGGAAAGTGCAACGAAACCATCAAATTTTAGCTAGAAACTGTATTTTTGTCGATTTTTATTGAATTTGAACTATATTTCAACGTTTTTTGATGGTTCTGAGCCACCAAACACACTTAAAGCATGCAGAATCGACTCAGAATAGGAAAAGGAGACGTTTAGGTCAATTTTATGCATTCTGGCGTTCGTAGATACAAGAAAACTGTTAAAATTCTTCAGAAACGTCACTTTTGAAGTGTTTTCTTGTACTTTTAAGCCAATCAGATACCCTACGGGCTCGGAAAGTGCAACGAAACCATCAAATTTTAGCTAGAAACTGTATTTTTGTCGATTTTTATTGAATTTGAACTATATTTCAACGTTTTTTGATGGTTCTGAGCCACCAAACACACTTAAAGCATGCAGAATCGACTCAGAATAGGAAAAGGAGACGTTTAGGTCAATTTTATGCATTCTGGCGTTCGTAGATACAAGAAAACTGTTAAAATTCTTCAGAAACGTCACTTTTGAAGTGTTTTCTTGTACTTTTAAGCCAATCAGATACCCTACGGGCTCGGAAAGTGCAACGAAACCATCAAATTTTAGCTAGAAACTGTATTTTTGTTGATTTTTATTGAATTTGAACTATATTTCAACGTTTTTTGATGGTTCTGAGCCACCAAACACACTTAAAGCATGCAGAATCGACTCAGAATAGGAAAAGGAGACGTTTAGGTCAATTTTATGCATTCTGGCGTTCGTAGATACAAGAAAACTGTTAAAATTCTTCAGAAACGTCACTTTTGAAATGTTTTCTTGTACTTTTAAGCCAATCAGATAAAATTCTTCAGAAACGTCACTTTTGAAGTGTTTTCTTGTACTTTTAAGCCAATCAGATACCCTACGGGCTCGGAAAGTGCAACGAAACCATCAAATTTTAGCTAGAAACTGTATTTTTGTCGATTTTTATTGAATTTGAACTATATTTCAACGTTTTTTGATGGTTCTGAGCCACCAAACACACTTAAAGCATGCAGAATCGACTCAGAATAGGAAAAGGAGACGTTTAGGTCAATTTTATGCATTCTGGCGTTCGTAGATACAAGAAAACTGTTAAAATTCTTCAGAAACGTCACTTTTGAAGTGTTTTCTTGTACTTTTAAGCCAATCAGATACCCTACGGGCTCGGAAAGTGCAACGAAACCATCAAATTTTAGCTAGAAACTGTATTTTTGTCGATTTTTATTGAATTTGAACTATATTTCAACGTTTTTTGATAGTTCTGAGCCACCAAACACACTTAAAGCATGCAGAATCGACTCAGAATAGGAAAAGGAGAAGTTTAGGTCAATTTTATGCATTCTGGCGTTCGTAGATACAAGAAAACTGTTAAAATTCTTCAGAAACGTCACTTTTGAAGTGTTTTCTTGTACTTTTAAGCCAATCAGATACCCTACGGGCTCGGAAAGTGCAACGAAACCATCAAATTTTAGCTAGAAACTGTATTTTTGTCGATTTTTATTGAATTTGAACTATATTTCAACGTTTTTTGATGGTTCTGAGCCACCAAACACACTTAAAGCATGCAGAATCGACTCAGAATAGGAAAAGGAGACGTTTAGGTCAATTTTATGCATTCTGGCGTTCGTAGATACAAGAAAACTGTCACTTTTGAAGTGTTTTCTTGTACTTTTAAGCCAATCAGATACCCTACGAGCTCGGAAAGTGCAACGAAACCATCAAATTTTAGCTAGAAACTGTATTTTTGTCGATTTTTATTGAATTTGAACTATATTTCAACGTTTTTTGATGGTTCTGAGCTTTCTTGTACTTTTAAGCCAATCAGATACCCTACGGGCTCGGAAAGTGCAACGAAACCATCAAATTTTAGCTAGAAACTGTATTTTTGTCGATTTTTATTGAAATTGAACTATATTTCAACGTTTTTTGATGGTTCTGAGCCACCAAACACACTTAAAGCATGCAGAATCGACTCAGAATAGGAAAAGGAGACGTTTAGGTCAATTTTATGCATTCTGGCGTTCGTAGATACAAGAAAACTGTTAAAATTCTTCAGAAACGTCACTTTTGAAGTGTTTTCTTGTACTTTTAAGCCAATCAGATACCCTACGGGCTCGGAAAGTGCAACGAAACCATCAAATTTTAGCTAGAAGCTGTATTTTTGTCGATTTTTATTGAATTTGAACTATATTTCAACGTTTTTTGATGGTTCTGAGCCACCAAACACACTTAAAGCATGCAGAATCGACTCAGAATAGGAAAAGGAGACGTTTAGGTCAATTTTATGCATTCTGGCGATCGTAGATACAAGAAAACTGTTAAAATTCTTCAGAAACGTCACTTTTGAAGTGTTTTCTTGTACTTTTAAGCCAATCAGATACCCTACGGGCTCGGAAAGTGCAACGAAACCATCAAATTTTAGCTAGAAACTGTATTTTTATCGATTTTTATTGAATTTGAACTATATTTCAACGTTTTTTGATGGTTCTGAGCCACCAAACACACTTAAAGCATGCAGAATCGACTCAGAATAGGAAAAGGAGACGTTTAGGTCAATTTTATGCATTCTGGCGTTCGTAGATACAAGAAAACTGTTAAAATTCTTCAGAAACGTCACTTTTGAAGTGTTTTCTTGTACTTTTAAGCCACGGGCTCGGAAAGTGCAACGAAACCATAAAATTTTAGCTAGAAACTGTATTTTTGTCGATTTTTATTGAATTTGAACTATATTTCAACGTTTTTCGATGGTTCTGAGCCACCAAACACACTTAAAGCATGCAGAATCGACTCAGAATAGGAAAAGGAGACGTTTAGGTCAATTTTATGCATTCTGGCGTTCGTTGATACAAGAAAACTGTTAAAATTCTTCAGAAACGTCACTTTTGAAGTGTTTTCTTGTACTTTTAAGCCAATCAGATACCCTACGGGCTCGGAAAGTGCAACGAAACCATCAAATTTTAGCTAGAAACTGTATTTTTGTCGATTTTTATTGAATTTGAACTATATTTCAACGTTTTTTGATGGTTCTGAGCCACCAAACACACTTAAAGCATGCAGAATCGACTCAGAATAGGAAAAGGAGACGTTTAGGTCAATTTTATGCATTCTGGCGTTCGTAGATACAAGAAAACTGTTAAAATTCTTCAGAAACGTCACTTTTGAAGTGTTTTCTTGTACTTTTAAGCCAATCAGATACCCAACGGGCTCGGAAAGTGCAACGAAACCATCAAATTTTAGCTAGAAACTGTATTTTTGTCGATTTTTATTGAATTTGAACTATATTTCAACGTTTTTTGATGGTTCTGAGCCACCAAACACACTTAAAGCATGCAGAATCAACTCAGAATAGGAAAAGGAGACGTTTAGGTCAATTTTATGCATTCTGGCGTTCGTAGATACAAGAAAACTGTTAAAATTCTTCAGAAACGTCACTTTTGAAGTGTTTTCTTGTACTTTTAAGCCAATCAGATACCCTACGGGCTCGGAAAGTGCAACGAAACCATCAAATTTTAGCTAGAAACTGTATTTTTGTCGATTTTTATTGAATTTGAACTATATTTCAACGTTTTTTGATGGTTCTGAGCCACCAAACACACTTAAAGCATGCAGAATCGACTCAGAATAGGAAAAGGAGACGTTTAGGTCAATTTTATGCATTCTGGCGTTCGTAGATACAAGAAAACTGTTAAAATTCTTCAGAAACGTCACTTTTGAAGTGTTTTCTTGTACTTTTAAGCCAATCAGATACCCTACGGGCTCGGAAAGTGCAACGAAACCATCAAATTTTAGCTAGAAACTGTATTTTTGTCGATTTTTATTGAATTTGAACTATATTTCAACGTTTTTTGATGGTTCTGAGCCACCAAACACACTTAAAGCATGCAGAATCGACTCAGAATAGGAAAAGGAGACGTTTAGGTCAATTTTATGCATTCTGGCGTTCGTAGATACAAGAAAACTGTTAAAATTCTTCAGAAACGTCACTTTTGAAGTGTTTTCTTGTACTTTTAAGCCAATCAGATACCCTACGGGCTCGGAAAGTGCAACGAAACCATCAAATTTTAGCTAGAAACTGTATTTTTGTCGATTTTTATTGAATTTGAACTATATTTCAACGTTTTTTGATGGTTCTGAGCCACCAAACACACTTAAAGCATGCAGAATCGACTCAGAATAGGAAAAGGAGACGTTTAGGTCAATTTTATGCATTCTGGCGTTCGTAGATACAAGAAAACTGTTAAAATTCTTCAGAAACGTCACTTTTGAAGTGTTTTCTTGTACTTTTAAGCCAATCAGATACCCTACGGGCTCGGAAAGTGCAACGAAACCATCAAATTTTAGCTAGAAACTGTATTTTTGTTGATTTTTATTGAATTTGAACTATATTTCAACGTTTTTTGATGGTTCTGAGCCACCAAACACACTTAAAGCATGCAGAATCGACTCAGAATAGGAAAAGGAGACGTTTAGGTCAATTTTATGCATTCTGGCGTTCGTAGATACAAGAAAACTGTTAAAATTCTTCAGAAACGTCACTTTTGAAATGTTTTCTTGTACTTTTAAGCCAATCAGATAAAATTCTTCAGAAACGTCACTTTTGAAGTGTTTTCTTGTACTTTTAAGCCAATCAGATACCCTACGGGCTCGGAAAGTGCAACGAAACCATCAAATTTTAGCTAGAAACTGTATTTTTGTCGATTTTTATTGAATTTGAACTATATTTCAACGTTTTTTGATGGTTCTGAGCCACCAAACACACTTAAAGCATGCAGAATCGACTCAGAATAGGAAAAGGAGACGTTTAGGTCAATTTTATGCATTCTGGCGTTCGTAGATACAAGAAAACTGTTAAAATTCTTCAGAAACGTCACTTTTGAAGTGTTTTCTTGTACTTTTAAGCCAATCAGATACCCTACGGGCTCGGAAAGTGCAACGAAACCATCAAATTTTAGCTAGAAACTGTATTTTTGTCGATTTTTATTGAATTTGAACTATATTTCAACGTTTTTTGATAGTTCTGAGCCACCAAACACACTTAAAGCATGCAGAATCGACTCAGAATAGGAAAAGGAGAAGTTTAGGTCAATTTTATGCATTCTGGCGTTCGTAGATACAAGAAAACTGTTAAAATTCTTCAGAAACGTCACTTTTGAAGTGTTTTCTTGTACTTTTAAGCCAATCAGATACCCTACGGGCTCGGAAAGTGCAACGAAACCATCAAATTTTAGCTAGAAACTGTATTTTTGTCGATTTTTATTGAATTTGAACTATATTTCAACGTTTTTTGATGGTTCTGAGCCACCAAACACACTTAAAGCATGCAGAATCGACTCAGAATAGGAAAAGGAGACGTTTAGGTCAATTTTATGCATTCTGGCGTTCGTAGATACAAGAAAACTGTTAAAATTCTTCAGAAACGTCACTTTTGAAGTGTTTTCTTGTACTTTTAAGCCAATCAGATACCCTACGGGCTCGGAAAGTGCAACGAAACCATCAAATTTTAGCTAGAAACTGTATTTTTGTCGATTTTTATTAAATTTGAACTATATTTCAACGTTTTTTGATGGTTCTGAGCCACCAAACACACTTAAAGCATGCAGAATCGACTCAGAATAGGAAAAGGAGACGTTTAGGTCAATTTTATGCATTCTGGCGTTCGTAGATACAAGAAAACTGTTAAAATTCTTCAGAAACGTCACTTTCGAAGTGTTTTCTTGTACTTTTAAGCCAATCAGATACCCTACGGGCTCGGAAAGTGCAACGAAACCATCAAATTTTAGCTAGAAACTGTATTTTTGTCGATTTTTATTGAATTTGAACTATATTTCAACGTTTTTTGATGGTTCTGAGCCACCAAACACACTTAAAGCATGCAGAATCGACTCAGAATAGGAAAAGGAGACGTTTAGGTCAATTTTATGCATTCTGGCGTTCGTAGATACAAGAAAACTGTTAAAATTCTTCAGAAACGTCACTTTTGAAGTGTTTTCTTGTACTTTTAAGCCAATCAGATACCCTACGGGCTCGGAAAGTGCAACGAAACCATCAAATTTTAGCTAGAAACTGTATTTTTGTCGATTTTTATTGAATTTGAACTATATTTCAACGTTTTTTGATGGTTCTGAGCCACCAAACACACTTAAAGCATGCAGAATCGACTCAGAATAGGAAAAGGAGACGTTTAGGTCAATTTTATGCATTCTGGCGTTCGTAGATACAAGAAAACTGTTAAAATCCTTCAGAAACGTCACTTTTGAAGTGTTTTCTTGTACTTTTAAGCCAATCAGATACCCTACGGGCTCGGAAAGTGCAACGAAACCATCAAATTTTAGCTAGAAACTGTATTTTTGTCGATTTTTATTGAATTTGAACTATATTTCAACGTTTTTTGATGGTTCTGAGCCACCAAACACACTTAAAGCATGCAGAATCGACTCAGAATAGGAAAAGGAGACGTTTAGGTCAATTTTATGCATTCTGGCGTTCGTAGATACAAGAAAACTGTTAAAATTCTTCAGAAACGTCACTTTTGAAGTGTTTTCTTGTACTTTTAAGCCAATCAGATACCCTACGGGCTCGGAAAGTGCAACGAAACCATCAAATTTTAGCTAGAAACTGTATTTTTGTCGATTTTTATTGAATTTGAACTATATTTCAACGTTTTTTGATGGTTCTGAGCCACCAAACACACTTAAAGCATGCAGAATCGACTCAGAATAGGAAAAGGAGACGTTTAGGTCAATTTTATGCATTCTGGCGTTCGTAGATACAAGAAAACTGTTAAAATTCTTCAGAAACGTCACTTTTGAAGTATTTTCTTGTACTTTTAAGCCAATCAGATACCCTACGGGCTCGGAAAGTGCAACGAAACCATCAAATTTTAGCTAGAAACTGTATTTTTGTCGATTTTTATTGAATTTGAACTATATTTCAACGTTTTTTGATGGTTCTGAGCCACCAAACACACTTAAAGCATGCAGAATCGACTCAGAATAGGAAAAGGAGACGTTTAGGTCAATTTTATGCATTCTGGCGTTCGTAGATACAAGAAAACTGTTAAAATTCTTCAGAAACGTCACTTTTGAAGTGTTTTCTTGTACTTTTAAGCCAATCAGATACCCTACGGGCTCGGAAAGTGCAACGAAACCATCAAATTTTAGCTAGAAACTGTATTTTTGTCGATTTTTATTGAATTTGAACTATATTTCAACGTTTTTTGATGGTTCTGAGCCACCAAACACACTTAAAGCATGCAGAATCGACTCAGAATAGGAAAAGGAGACGTTTAGGTCAATTTTATGCATTCTGGCGTTCGTAGATACAAGAAAACTGTTAAAATTCTTCAGAAACGTCACTTTTGAAGTGTTTTCTTGTACTTTTAAGCCAATCAGATACCCTACGGGCTCGGAAAGTGCAACGAAACCATCAAATTTTAGCTAGAAACTGTATTTTTGTCGATTTTTATTGAATTTGAACTATATTTCAACGTTTTTTGATGGTTCCGAGCCACCAAACACACTTAAAGCATGCAGAATCGACTCAGAATAGGAAAAGGAGACGTTTAGGTCAATTTTATGCATTCTGGCGTTCGTAGATACAAGAAAACTGTTAAAATTCTTCAGAAACGTCACTTTTGAAGTGTTTTCTTGTACTTTTAAGCCAATCAGATACCCTACGGGCTCGGAAAGTGCAACGAAACCATCAAATTTTAGCTAGAAACTGTATTTTTGTCGATTTTTATTGAATTTGAACTATATTTCAACGTTTTTTGATAGTTCTGAGCCACCAAACACACTTAAAGCATGCAGAATCGACTCAGAATAGGAAAAGGAGAAGTTTAGGTCAATTTTATGCATTCTGGCGTTCGTAGATAGAAGAAAACTGTTAAAATTCTTCAGAAACGTCACTTTTGAAGTGTTTTCTTGTACTTTTAAGCCAATCAGATACCCTACGGGCTCGGAAAGTGCAACGAAACCATCAAATTTTAGCTAGAAACTGTATTTTTGTCGATTTTTATTGAATTTGAACTATATTTCAACGTTTTTTGATGGTTCTGAGCCACCAAACACACTTAAAGCATGCAGAATCGACTCAGAATAGGAAAAGGAGACGTTTAGGTCAATTTTATGGATTCTGGCGTTCGTAGATACAAGAAAACTGTTAAAATTCTTCAGAAACGGCACTTTTGAAGTGTTTTCTTGTACTTTTAAGCCAATCAGATACCCGACGGGCTCGGAAAGTGCAACGAAACCATCAAATTTTAGCTAGAAACTGTATTTTTGTCGATTTTTATTGAATTTGAACTATATTTCAACGTTTTTTGATGGTTCTGAGCCACCAAACACACTTAAAGCATGCAGAATCGACTCAGAATAGGAAAAGGAGACGTTTAGGTCAATTTTATGCATTCTGGCGTTCGTAGATACAAGAAAACTGTTAAAATTCTTCAGAAACGTCACTTTTGAAGTGTTTTCTTGTACTTTTAAGCCAATCAGATACCCAACGGGCTCGGAAAGTGCAACGAAACCATCAAATTTTAGCTAGAAACTGTATTTTTGTCGATTTTTATTGAATTTGAACTATATTTCAACGTTTTTTGATGGTTCTGAGCCACCAAACACACTTAAAGCATGCAGAATCGACTCAGAATAGGAAAAGGAGAAGTTTAGGTCAATTTTATGCATTCTGGCGTTCGTAGATACAAGAAAACTGTTAAAATTCTTCAGAAACGTCACTTTTGAAGTGTTTTCTTGTACTTTTAAGCCAATCAGATAACCTACGGGCTCGGAAAGTGCAACGAAACCATCAAATTTTAGCTAGAAACTGTATTTTTGTCGATTTTTATTGAATTTGAACTATATTTCAACGTTTTTTGATAGTTCTGAGCCACCAAACACACTTAAAGCATGCAGAATCGACTCAGAATAGGAAAAGGAGAAGTTTAGGTCAATTTTATGCATTCTGGCGTTCGTAGATACAAGACAACTGTTAAAATTCTTCAGAAACGTCACTTTTGAAGTGTTTTCTTGTACTTTTAAGCCAATCAGATACCCTACGGGCTCGGAAAGTGCAACGAAACCATCAAATTTTAGCTAGAAACTGTATTTTTGTCGATTTTTATTGAATTTGAACTATATTTCAACGTTTTTTGAGGGTTCTGAGCCACCAAACACACTTAAAGCATGCAGAATCGACTCAGAATAGGAAAAGGAGACGTTTAGGTCAATTTTATGCATTCTGGCGTTCGTAGATACAAGAAAACTGTTAAAATTCTTCAGAAACGTCACTTTTGAAGTGTTTTCTTGTACTTTTAAGCCAATCAGATACCCTACGGGCTCGGAAAGTGCAACGAAACCATCAAATTTTAGCTAGAAACTGTATTTTTGTCGATTTTTATTGAATTTGAACTATATTTCAACGTTTTTTGATGGTTCTGAGCCACCAAACACACTTAAAGCATGCAGAATCGACTCAGAATAGGAAAAGGAGACGTTTAGGTCAATTTTATGCATTCTGGCGTTCGTAGATACAAGAAAACTGTTAAAATTCTTCAGAAACGTCACTTTTGAAGTGTTTTCTTGTACTTTTAAGCCAATCAGATACCCTACGGGCTCGGAAAGTGCAACGAAACCATCAAATTTTAGCTAGAAACTGTATTTTTGTCGATTTTTATTGAATTTGAACTATATTTCAACGTTTTTTGATGGTTCTGAGCCACCAAACACACTTAAAGCATGCAGAATCGACTCAGAATAGGAAAAGGAGACGTTTAGGTCAATTTTATGCATTCTGGCGTTCGTAGATACAAGAAAACTGTTAAAATTCTTCAGAAACGTCACTTTTGAAGTGTTTTCTTGTACTTTTAAGCCAATCAGATACCCTACGGGCTCGGAAAGTGCAACGAAACCATCAAATTTTAGCTAGAAACTGTATTTTTGTCGATTTTTATTGAATTTGAACTATATTTCAACGTTTTTTGATGGTTCTGAGCCACCAAACACACTTAAAGCATGCAGAATCGACTCAGAATAGGAAAAGGAGACGTTTAGGTCAATTTTATGCATTCTGGCGTTCGTAGATACAAGAAAACTGTTAAAATTCTTCAGAAACGTCACTTTTGAAGTGTTTTCTTGTACTTTTAAGCCAATCAGATACCCTACGGGCTCGGAAAGTGCAACGAAACCATCAAATTTTAGCTAGAAACTGTATTTTTGTCGATTTTTATTGAATTTGAACTATATTTCAACGTTTTTTGATGGTTCTGAGCCACCAAACACACTTAAAGCATGCAGAATCGACTCAGAATAGGAAAAGGAGACGTTTAGGTCAATTTTATGCATTCTGGCGTTCGTAGATACAAGAAAACTGTTAAAATTCTTCAGAAACGTCACTTTTGAAGTGTTTTCTTGTACTTTTAAGCCAATCAGATACCCTACGGGCTCGGAAAGTGCAACGAAACCATCAAATTTTAGCTAGAAACTGTATTTTTGTCGATTTTTATTGAATTTGAACTATATTTCAACGTTTTTTGATGGTTCTGAGCCACCAAACACACTTAAAGCATGCAGAATCGACTCAGAATAGGAAAAGGAATCGTTTAGGTCAATTTTATGCATTCTGGCGTTCGTAGATACAAGAGAACTGTTAAAATTCTTCAGAAACGTCACTTTTGAAGTGTTTTCTTGTACTTTTAAGCCAATCAGATACCCTACGGGCTCGGAAAGTGCAACGAAACCATCAAATTTTAGCTAGAAACTGTATTTTTGTCGATTTTTATTGAATTTGAACTATATTTCAACGTTTTTTGATGGTTCTGAGCCACCAAACACACTTAAAGCATGCAGAATCGACTCAGAATAGGAAAAGGAGACGTTTAGGTCAATTTTATGCATTCTGGCGTTCGTAGATACAAGAAAACTGTTAAAATTCTTCAGAAACGTCACTTTTGAAGTGTTTTCTTGTACTTTTAAGCCAATCAGATACCCTACGGGCTCGGAAAGTGCAACGAAACCATCAAATTTTAGCTAGAAACTGTATTTTTGTCGATTTTTATTGAATTTGAACTATATTTCAACGTTTTTTGATGGTTCTGAGCCACCAAACACACTTAAAGCATGCAGAATCGACTCAGAATAGGAAAAGGAGACGTTTAGGTCAATTTTATGCATTCTGGCGTTCGTAGATACAAGAAAACTGTTAAAATTCTTCAGAAACGTCACTTTTGAAGTGTTTTCTTGTACTTTTAAGCCAATCAGATACCCTACGGGCTCGGAAAGTGCAACGAAACCATCAAATTTTAGCTAGAAACTGTATTTTTGTCGATTTTTATTGAATTTGAACTATATTTCAACGTTTTTTGATGGTTCTGAGCCACCAAACACACTTAAAGCATGCAGAATCGACTCAGAATAGGAAAAGGAGACGTTTAGGTCAATTTTATGCATTCTGGCGTTCGTAGATACAAGAAAACTGTTAAAATTCTTCAGAAACGTCACTTTTGAAGTGTTTTCTTGTACTTTTAAGCCAATCAGATACCCTACGGGCTCGGAAAGTGCAACGAAACCATCAAATTTTAGCTAGAAACTGTATTTTTGTCGATTTTTATTGAATTTGAACTATATTTCAACGTTTTTTGATGGTTCTGAGCCACCAAACACACTTAAAGCATGCAGAATCGACTCAGAATAGGAAAAGGAGACGTTTAGGTCAATTTTATGCATTCTGGCGTTCGTAGATACAAGAAAACTGTTAAAATTCTTCAGAAACGTCACTTTTGAAGTGTTTTCTTGTACTTTTAAGCCAATCAGATACCCTACGGGCTCGGAAAGTGCAACGAAACCATCAAATTTTAGCTAGAAACTGTATTTTTGTCGATTTTTATTGAATTTGAACTATATTTCAACGTTTTTTGATGGTTCTGAGCCACCAAACACACTTAAAGCATGCAGAATCGACTCAGAATAGGAAAAGGAGACGTTTAGGTCAATTTTATGCATTCTGGCGTTCGTAGATACAAGAAAACTGTTAAAATTCTTCAGAAACGTCACTTTTGAAGTGTTTTCTTGTACTTTTAAGCCAATCAGATACCCTACGGGCTCGGAAAGTGCAACGAAACCATCAAATTTTAGCTAGAAACTGTATTTTTGTCGATTTTTATTGAATTTGAACTATATTTCAACGTTTTTTGATGGTTCTGAGCCACCAAACACACTTAAAGCATGCAGAATCGACTCAGAATAGGAAAAGGAGACGTTTAGGTCAATTTTATGCATTCTGGCGTTCGTAGATACAAGAAAACTGTTAAAATTCTTCAGAAACGTCACTTTTGAAGTGTTTTCTTGTACTTTTAAGCCAATCAGATACCCTACGGGCTCGGAAAGTGCAACGAAACCATCAAATTTTAGCTAGAAACTGTATTTTTGTCGATTTTTATTGAATTTGAACTATATTTCAACGTTTTTTGATGGTTCTGAGCCACCAAACACACTTAAAGCATGCAGAATCGACTCAGAATAGGAAAAGGAGACGTTTAGGTCAATTTTATGCATTCTGGCGTTCGTAGATACAAGAAAACTGTTAAAATTCTTCAGAAACGTCACTTTTGAAGTGTTTTCTTGTACTTTTAAGCCAATCAGATACCCTACGGGCTCGGAAAGTGCAACGAAACCATCAAATTTTAGCTAGAAACTGTATTTTTGTCGATTTTTATTGAATTTGAACTATATTTCAACGTTTTTTGATGGTTCTGAGCCACCAAACACACTTAAAGCATGCAGAATCGACTCAGAATAGGAAAAGGAGACGTTTAGGTCAATTTTATGCATTCTGGCGTTCGTAGATACAAGAAAACTGTTAAAATTCTTCAGAAACGTCACTTTTGAAGTGTTTTCTTGTACTTTTAAGCCAATCAGATACCCTACGGGCTCGGAAAGTGCAACGAAACCATCAAATTTTAGCTAGAAACTGTATTTTTGTCGATTTTTATTGAATTTGAACTATATTTCAACGTTTTTTGATGGTTCTGAGCCACCAAACACACTTAAAGCATGCAGAATCGACTCAGAATAGGAAAAGGAGACGTTTAGGTCAATTTTATGCATTCTGGCGTTCGTAGATACAAGAAAACTGTTAAAATTCTTCAGAAACGTCACTTTTGAAGTGTTTTCTTGTACTTTTAAGCCAATCAGATACCCTACGGGCTCGGAAAGTGCAACGAAACCATCAAATTTTAGCTAGAAACTGTATTTTTGTCGATTTTTATTGAATTTGAACTATATTTCAACGTTTTTTGATGGTTCTGAGCCACCAAACACACTTAAAGCATGCAGAATCGACTCAGAATAGGAAAAGGAGACGTTTAGGTCAATTTTATGCATTCTGGCGTTCGTAGATACAAGAAAACTGTTAAAATTCTTCAGAAACGTCACTTTTGAAGTGTTTTCTTGTACTTTTAAGCCAATCAGATACCCTACGGGCTCGGAAAGTGCAACGAAACCATCAAATTTTAGCTAGAAACTGTATTTTTGTCGATTTTTATTGAATTTGAACTATATTTCAACGTTTTTTGATGGTTCTGAGCCACCAAACACACTTAAAGCATGCAGAATCGACTCAGAATAGGAAAAGGAGACGTTTAGGTCAATTTTATGCATTCTGGCGTTCGTAGATACAAGAAAACTGTTAAAATTCTTCAGAAACGTCACTTTTGAAGTGTTTTCTTGTACTTTTAAGCCAATCAGATACCCTACGGGCTCGGAAAGTGCAACGAAACCATCAAATTTTAGCTAGAAACTGTATTTTTGTCGATTTTTATTGAATTTGAACTATATTTCAACGTTTTTTGATGGTTCTGAGCCACCAAACACACTTAAAGCATGCAGAATCGACTCAGAATAGGAAAAGGAGACGTTTAGGTCAATTTTATGCATTGTGGCGTTCGTAGATACAAGAAAACTGTTAAAATTCTTCAGAAACGTCACTTTTGAAGTGTTTTCTTGTACTTTTAAGCCAATCAGATACCCTACGGGCTCGGAAAGTGCAACGAAACCATCAAATTTTAGCTAGAAACTGTATTTTTGTCGATTTTTATTGAATTTGAACTATATTTCAACGTTTTTTGATGGTTCTGAGCCACCAAACACACTTAAAGCATGCAGAATCGACTCAGAATAGGAAAAGGAGACGTTTAGGTCAATTTTATGCATTCTGGCGTTCGTAGATACAAGAAAACTGTTAAAATTCTTCAGAAACGTCACTTTTGAAGTGTTTTCTTGTACTTTTAAGCCAATCAGATACCCTACGGGCTCGGAAAGTGCAACGAAACCATCAAATTTTAGCTAGAAACTGTATTTTTGTCGATTTTTATTGAATTTGAACTATATTTCAACGTTTTTTGATGGTTCTGAGCCACCAAACACACTTAAAGCATGCAGAATCGACTCAGAATAGGAAAAGGAGACGTTTAGGTCAATTTTATGCATTCTGGCGTTCGTAGATACAAGAAAACTGTTAAAATTCTTCAGAAACGTCACTTTTGAAGTGTTTTCTTGTACTTTTAAGCCAATCAGATACCCTACGGGCTCGGAAAGTGCAACGAAACCATCAAATTTTAGCTAGAAACTGTATTTTTGTCGATTTTTATTGAATTTGAACTATATTTCAACGTTTTTTGATGGTTCTGAGCCACCAAACACACTTAAAGCATGCAGAATCGACTCAGAATAGGAAAAGGAGACGTTTAGGTCAATTTTATGCATTCTGGCGTTCGTAGATACAAGAAAACTGTTAAAATTCTTCAGAAACGTCACTTTTGAAGTGTTTTCTTGTACTTTTAAGCCAATCAGATACCCTACGGGCTCGGAAAGTGCAACGAAACCATCAAATTTTAGCTAGAAACTGTATTTTTGTCGATTTTTATTGAATTTGAACTATATTTCAACGTTTTTTGATGGTTCTGAGCCACCAAACACACTTAAAGCATGCAGAATCGACTCAGAATAGGAAAAGGAGACGTTTAGGTCAATTTTATGCATTCTGGCGTTCGTAGATACAAGAAAACTGTTAAAATTCTTCAGAAACGTCACTTTTGAAGTGTTTTCTTGTACTTTTAAGCCAATCAGATACCCTACGGGCTCGGAAAGTGCAACGAAACCATCAAATTTTAGCTAGAAACTGTATTTTTGTCGATTTTTATTGAATTTGAACTATATTTCAACGTTTTTTGATGGTTCTGAGCCACCAAACACACTTAAAGCATGCAGAATCGACTCAGAATAGGAAAAGGAGACGTTTAGGTCAATTTTATGCATTCTGGCGTTCGTAGATACAAGAAAACTGTTAAAATTCTTCAGAAACGTCACTTTTGAAGTGTTTTCTTGTACTTTTAAGCCAATCAGATACCCTACGGGCTCGGAAAGTGCAACGAAACCATCAAATTTTAGCTAGAAACTGTATTTTTGTCGATTTTTATTGAATTTGAACTATATTTCAACGTTTTTTGATGGTTCTGAGCCACCAAACACACTTAAAGCATGCAGAATCGACTCAGAATAGGAAAAGGAGACGTTTAGGTCAATTTTATGCATTCTGGCGTTCGTAGATACAAGAAAACTGTTAAAATTCTTCAGAAACGTCACTTTTGAAGTGTTTTCTTGTACTTTTAAGCCAATCAGATACCCTACGGGCTCGGAAAGTGCAACGAAACCATCAAATTTTAGCTAGAAACTGTATTTTTGTCGATTTTTATTGAATTTGAACTATATTTCAACGTTTTTTGATGGTTCTGAGCCACCAAACACACTTAAAGCATGCAGAATCGACTCAGAATAGGAAAAGGAGACGTTTAGGTCAATTTTATGCATTCTGGCGTTCGTAGATACAAGAAAACTGTTAAAATTCTTCAGAAACGTCACTTTTGAAGTGTTTTCTTGTACTTTTAAGCCAATCAGATACCCTACGGGCTCGGAAAGTGCAACGAAACCATCAAATTTTAGCTAGAAACTGTATTTTTGTCGATTTTTATTGAATTTGAACTATATTTCAACGTTTTTTGATGGTTCTGAGCCACCAAACACACTTAAAGCATGCAGAATCGACTCAGAATAGGAAAAGGAGACGTTTAGGTCAATTTTATGCATTCTGGCGTTCGTAGATACAAGAAAACTGTTAAAATTCTTCAGAAACGTCACTTTTGAAGTGTTTTCTTGTACTTTTAAGCCAATCAGATACCCAACGGGCTCGGAAAGTGCAACGAAACCATCAAATTTTAGCTAGAAACTGTATTTTTGTCGATTTTTATTGAATTTGAACTATATTTCAACGTTTTTTGATGGTTCTGAGCCACCAAACACACTTAAAGCATGCAGAATCGACTCAGAATAGGAAAAGGAGACGTTTAGGTCAATTTTATGCATTCTGGCGTTCGTAGATACAAGAAAACTGTTAAAATTCTTCAGAAACGTCACTTTTGAAGTGTTTTCTTGTACTTTTAAGCCAATCAGATACCCTACGGGCTCGGAAAGTGCAACGAAACCATCAAATTTTAGCTAGAAACTGTATTTTTGTCGATTTTTATTGAATTTGAACTATATTTCAACGTTTTTGGATGGTTCTGAGCCACCAAACAGACTTAAAGCATGCAGAATCGACTCAGAATAGGAAAAGGAGACGTTTAGGTCAATTTTATGCATTCTGGCGTTCGTAGATACAAGAAAACTGTTAAAATTCTTCAGAAACGTCACTTTTGAAGTGTTTTCTTGTACTTTTAAGCCAATCAGATACCCTACGGGCTCGGAAAGTGCAACGAAACCATCAAATTTTAGCTAGAAACTGTATTTTTGTCGATTTTTATTGAATTTGAACTATATTTCAACGTTTTTTGATGGTTCTGAGCCACCAAACACACTTAAAGCATGCAGAATCGACTCAGAATAGGAAAAGGAGACGTTTAGGTCAATTTTATGCATTCTGGCGTTCGTAGATACAAGAAAACTGTTAAAATTCTTCAGAAACGTCACTTTTGAAGTGTTTTCTTGTACTTTTAAGCCAATCAGATACCCTACGGGCTCGGAAAGTGCAACGAAACCATCAAATTTTAGCTAGAAACTGTATTTTTGTCGATTTTTATTGAATTTGAACTATATTTCAACGTTTTTTGATGGTTCTGAGCCACCAAACACACTTAAAGCATGCAGAATCGACTCAGAATAGGAAAAGGAGACGTTTAGGTAAATTTTATGCATTCTGGCGTTCGTAGATACAAGAAAACTGTTAAAATTCTTCAGAAACGTCACTTTTGAAGTGTTTTCTTGTACTTTTAAGCCAATCAGATACCCTACGGGCTCGGAAAGTGCAACGAAACCATCAAATTTTAGCTAGAAACTGTATTTTTGTCGATTTTTATTGAACTTGAACTATATTTCAACGTTTTTTGATGGTTCTGAGCCACCAAACACACTTAAAGCATGCAGAATCGACTCAGAATAGGAAAAGGAGACGTTTAGGTCAATTTTATGCATTCTGGCGTTCGTAGATACAAGAAAACTGTTAAAATTCTTCAGAAACGTCACTTTTGAAGTGTTTTCTTGTACTTTTAAGCCAATCAGATACCCTACGGGCTCGGAAAGTGCAACGAACCCATCAAATTTTAGCTAGAAACTGTATTTTTGTCGATTTTTATTGAATTTGAACTATATTTCAACGTTTTTTGATGGTTCTGAGCCACCAAACACACTTAAAGCATGCAGAATCGACTCAGAATAGGAAAAGGAGACGTTTAGGTCAATTTTATGCATTCTGGCGTTCGTAGATACAAGAAAACTGTTAAAATTCTTCAGAAACATCACTTTTGAAGTGTTTTCTTGTACTTTTAAGCCAATCAGATACCCTACGGGCTCGGAAAGTGCAACGAAACCATCAAATTTTAGCTAGAAACTGTATTTTTGTCGATTTTTATTGAATTTGAACTATATTTCAACGTTTTTTGATGGTTCTGAGCCACCAAACACACTTAAAGCATGCAGAATCGACTCAGAATAGGAAAAGGAGACGTTTAGGTCAATTTTATGCATTCTGGCGTTCGTAGATACAAGAAAACTGTTAAAATTCTTCAGAAACGTCACTTTTGAAGTGTTTTCTTGTACTTTTAAGCCAATCAGATACCCTACGGGCTCGGAAAGTGCAACGAAACCATCAAATTTTAGCTAGAAACTGTATTTTTGTCGATTTTTATTGAATTTGAACTATATTTCAACGTTTTTTGATGGTTCTGAGCCACCAAACACACTTAAAGCATGCAGAATCGACTCAGAATTGGAAAAGGAGACGTTTAGGTCAATTTTATGCATTCTGGCGTTCGTAGATACAAGAAAACTGTTAAAATTCTTCAGAAACGTCACTTTTGAAATGTTTTCTTGTACTTTTAAGCCAATCAGATACCCTACGGGCTCGGAAAGTGCAACGAAACCATGAAATTTTAGCTAGAAACTGTATTTTTGTCGATTTTTATTGAATTTGAACTATATTTCAACGTTTTTTGATGGTTCTGAGCTACCAAACACACTTAAAGCATGCAGAATCGACTCAGAATAGGAAAAGGAGACGTTTAGGTCAATTTTATGCATTCTGGCGTTCGTAGATACAAGAAAACTGTTAAAATTCTTCAGAAACGTCACTTTTGAAGTGTTTTCTTGTACTTTTAAGCCAATCAGATACCCTACGGGCTCGGAAAGTGCAACGAAACCATCAAATTTTAGCTAGAAACTGTATTTTTGTCGATTTTTATTGAATTTG